>NW_027311999.1:0-105999 GCF_040954645.1 Diabrotica undecimpunctata
AATTGTAGCAAAGGAAAATTCTTATAGCTAGGCCATTTATTAAAAATAAAAATAGTCATAATTAAGACATTAAATGTTCAAGTTATAAGTCAAAAAGGTATATATAAAACAAAGAAATTGTGATAAGGTTACAATTAATACACAATGTGAAAATTGTTAAGTGGAATATCGACTCGGTATCTCCCCAAGTGCATAAATTCGTGAAACATATTTAATTGGTTACCGCAGAGTGTCTATCCAAGTTGAAATGCGCCTTGTACAATATTTTAAGGCATGAAATATTTATAAAACTTGAAATGATTGTGACACTTATAGAGCTGTAACGATAATATAAAATATATAATTTCACTCGAAAATACATGTTATGCGAAATATTCCTGCAAGGAAAATGTTTTAAGATAATTTATTAAGAAAATTAAACGTCAAAGTACAATAATTCTCAGCTAAATCTAAATCAGCTTCGAAATTATTCTAAGTTTTTACACTTCTATTGGGAAGTTGCCAGACAGACTAAAACTTTTGAACTGAAAATATATTACTTGTAAATAAAATTAGGTAAAATTGATTTCTGCAATCTTCCAATATAGTTGTAAAAATTAAAAAATACTTAGAGTATGAAATAAAAGAGAAAATTTTCAATATTAAATTGTCTTTTGAGGGTATAAAAATGTAGAAAAATCTAAAATGTCAATGTGTGGTGTTTAAACACTTGTAAGATTTCGCGGTTAAAATATCAAATTCACTTGGCAAAGTTTGTAAATATGACGAAAAGTTTTAAAGATTTACACTTAGAAAAGTTTGTAAAATGTTTTTATATGGGAAAAAAGAGAATTATTAGTCTGTTTAAACACTTACGTGGGGCTTATACGGGGGCATCCCGTGGTGGTGGAGCTGGCCTGATGTCGTCTACGTGAATGATTCTGTCGACATCTTGATCTCTACGTACTTCGTACGTATGGTCTCCTGCCACTCTGAGGATGGTGTGGGGGCCCGTCCAGGTGGGGCCGAAGTTCCCTCTGGTATGGTTCCTTACCAAGACTTGTTCGCCTTGTAAGTAGGTTCTGGGTTGGCGGACATCCTCGTTCTCTGGGAAGAGATTCCTGGCGTATAGGGTGGCTCGTTGAACGGCTCGTTCGACCCTCTGCTGGCGTGTCTCTTCTCGTCTCACCTGGTGCTCAGTTTCCTGAGATCTTCTCGGTCTGTAGCCCAGTAAAAGTTCCGCCGGAGTCTGGCCTGTGGCTTCATTTTGGCGGGTACGAAGGCTGAAAATAACATCAGCTAGGTAGGATTCCCATCTGGGGTCCTCAGGGGATGAAACTCGTGCACGAAGACCTTTCTTCAATTCCTGGACTCGTCAGGAGGCAGTCAGTGGCTAGAAGAACATATCTATTTTTGGTGCCTCTTGCGGCTGGATACGGCCCAAGAATGTCGAAAGATATCCTTTCCCAAGGATTTACAGGCTCTCTAGGAATAATGGGTGCTTTTGGCTGTCTGGCTGCGGCCTTCGTCGTGGCACATATCAGGCATGACCTGACATATTTTGTCACATCTTTTGCGATTGTTGGCCAGTAATATACTTCTTTAATGGCCCTTGTGGTCTCCTCCTGGCCGGGGTGATTTGCTTCCTCGCTGTCATGATAACACTCCAGGACTTCGGGTCTGAAAGCATCGGGTACGAGGATTTTTCTGAGGTTTTGGCCGGCTGTGTAGTAGGCTGTGTTGTTTTCTACTACAAATTCTTCTAGCAGGCTCTGCTCGACTTCGTTCCTCGGGCCTCTGGCGGTGATTTTATGCCATCTTCGAACGAACCTCTGCATGCCTGTTTGCACCTGGTGACTTCGTGCGATTCTGGTTTGCAGAGGCATTTCTCTCAAATCGTCGAGGATGGGGTGTTCTGCCCCTTCTTCTTCGTCGTCTAAAAGGCAGAGTAATGGGAAGTCCTCTGGTTCGGCTTCAGGCGGAGACTGTATTGGCCAGGAGATTCGGTCAATTTGACTGTCTATGTCTTCTTCTGTGGTTTGGTCATTTTCTGCTGGATTTCGTGAGAGGTGATCAGGAAGTTGGTTTTCTTTCCCTGGTATATGAACCACCTCGAAATTAAATTCCTGTAATAGCAGTGACCATCTTGACAGTTTGGCTTTGTCGGCTTGGTATTTGTCTAACCATAGCAACGCTGTACTGTCGGTGAGAAGAGTGAATTTTTTCTCCTGGAGGAAGTGACGAAATTTCTTAAGTGCCCATATAACTGCTAAGCACTCTTTTTCATTTATATGATATTTTCTTTCGGCTGGTCGAAGTTTAGTGGAAGCGTAAGCAATTATCTTCCGTTCTTCGGTCGAGCCTTGAAATAGGACAGCCCCCATACCATATTCGGAGGCATCAGTCTGCAGGCTAAATGGCTGGTTCATGTCAGGTCGCTCTAGGTGAAGATCTCCAGATAGGGCTGTTTTCAATGTGTTGAAAGCTGTCTCGGCTTCTGGCGTCCATTTGAAATATTTCTTTTTCGATGTTAAGTCAGTCAAAGGAGTGATAATGACTGCGAAGTTTGGAACAAAATCTCGGAGCCAATTTGCTGTCCCAATAAAACTTCTCAGTTGTTTGACAGATTTGGGTCGCTGAAAACCTTGGATTTTCTCACAATGTTTTTCCAAGGGTTGAGTATCTGTGTCGGTTACTTTGTGGCCCAAGTACTCTAACGTGTTGGTAGCAAACCGACATTTCTTCAACGAAACCCAGAGTCCATGTGTTCTGAGTCGCTCTAGGACGAGGTGGAGATGCTTCTGATGATCTTCCCAGGAGTTGGAATAAATGATTATATCATCCATATAGACTTTTACAAATTCGTCTATGAAACCAGCGAAAACTGATGTAACCAATTTTTGGAAGGCTGCAGGTCCATTTTTGAGTCCGAATGGCATAACTACGAACTCATAAGACGATCCGTCGGGTAGACTGAATGCTGTCAGCGGAATCGAATCTTTGTGTAGTGGTATTTGCCAAAAACCACTCTTCAAATCTAATGTCGAAAATATTCTCGCCGTTCCTAGCTCTTTAATTGCATCGTGGATTGGCGGTAGGGCGGAGACCTCGTCGATTGTTATCTTGTTGATTTTACGATAATCAACACAAAATCGAGGCGTGCCATCCTTCTTCTTGACGATCACCACTGGGCTGTTATAGGGTGATCGACTTGGTCGGATGACACCTGCTGCAAGCATCTCCTGGACTTCATCGAACATTATTTTCTTCTTAGCTGGAGAACATTTAAATGGCTTCGTATTGATCGGCCGTGTGTCTGTCAGCTTGATTTCCATCACCGTGTCTCGGGTAGTGGGTTGTTTAAGTTTATCGTCGAAGACGTCTTCGTACTCCTGCAGGAGTTCCCTTACGGTTGGGACTGCAAATTGTGGAGCTTGGTCATCTTGGAGTTGAGTCTTTGAGTTGCATTGTTTGGCTGAATGCGACTTCCAGTAGAGGACTTTTCGTGATTCTTTTCCCACGTGTAGACATTTTCGGTTAATGTCTATTAGTACCTCTTCTTTTTGGAGCCATGGCATACCGCGCTATCTCAGAGTGTTCAGATCTTTGACAATGGCACATCTCGTTGTGGACTGGAAACTTCCAAAATCGATCGTGACTTCGACTGTACCCTGACTATGTGTAGTGGTGTGTTTGCAAGCCAACTGGACCATTCTCCGCCTTTTATGAATATCTGCCGCTTGAACCAAGTCAGGATTGATATAATTCATCGATGCACCGGTATCGATGAGGACCTGGGCTTTCTTTGAATTGATGTTCACATCGATTCGTGGCAGATTTGAAACTTTCATGGCGTTGATTGGATTAAGTTGGGGCACCGCATCTGGAGAGAGGCTTAGTGGGTGCCCCTCTCGTCGTTTCCCTGGTTGTTAGGTTGTTGTCGGGGTTTCGGCGTTGGTTTCTGAGTTGGATTTCTATTTCTCCAATCATCTATAGTCTCAGAAGTTCTCGGTTGCCTCTGTGAAAATTGTCCCCTGGCTTGATTCTGGTTTGATTGTTTTGCGGCTTTTGGCGGGTCGGGTTGTCGATTTGCACGTCGTGAAATGTTCTCGTCTGCTTCCAATTCTTCGCAGATTCGCCTCAGGTCTTCTTCAGTTCTCGGCATGTTGTTGCGAAGACTTTTTCTGATTTCTGGGCGAATTAGGTTGGCAATGGCCCTGCACCGTTCTTCTTCGTCGATATGTGGTAATAATCGTCGAAAAAGAGCCATCTTGGTTGAAATAAATTCGGCTATTGGCTGATATTTTTGGTAATGTCCGTATAACTTGGACATTAGTGATGATCTCTTCGTTGTGTTGTCGAAGTGATCGATCAGCCTGTTTAAAAATGATTCGTAGTTTAGACCAGTCGTGAATTGGCTCTGTGCCCATTGAGCTGCCTCTCCTATTAGTGATTTTTCTAGGATGTAGGCTATCCAGTGTTTGGTATCGATGTTCATATTGCTCATGTGGTCTATTATGTCATCTACGAATTGTTGTGGATTTTCGGTATCATCGCCGGAGTATTGAGGTGGTGCAGGGGTCCATTTTGGTTGTGGGATCTCGATCTTTTTCTCCTGGGCTTCAGATTTGGGTTGTACCAGTGTTAAAGCTGTGACTGCTTGTATCAGCGTGGACAATACTGTAGCCAGGTCTGGGGTGTGGGTATCTTCTATGTGTTGGGCGCCATGTCGTACGGCCGTAGCGTCCTCCTGGTTTTCAGGAGTTTCTGGACGATCTACGACCGCCGCTCTTGAAGAGGATCTCAAGTTTCGAGAGTCCATCTTCGTATTTAAGGAGTTTATTAGGATATCGGCCGTTACGGGCAAGAAGATCCGCCGAACCTCTGTGGTAGGTGAGGGGACACCGGCAATCAGAATTCTCTAACCGTTCGAGCTTTCTTACAGATAAAATGTTCTTACATGAATTATATATATGTTAGAATTCTGATGCATGGTGTATACCTCAAGTTCCACAGAGATGTCGGCCTTCTCACGTCGTGGAGCCGTGTTCCCTCTCCTCGAGAGAGGTACGAGAATGCCGGTCGTGTCGACCCTTCCTGCTGCCAGTCGCTTCGTATAGCTACCTTTTCGCTAACAGTATTTGATATAGTTACTATTTGCGTAAGGTTTCGGAGACGAAACGTTATTGCAGCTCAACCTGATCGGAAAAGCAATTACAAGTCCCCGTCGGGGCTTTTATTCGCTCTTTACCGTGACAGGCCCAAATAACGCTGTGGTCAGTTCGACACGATGTGAGGTAGTTCTAAGACCAATGTCTTTTCTATCTCAGTAAGTCGTGTTCTACTGTCAGGAAGCGTTTTGCAGTCGACACGCCGGTTCTCGTATTCTCGATGATTTAACTTCTAAGTTGAATAACCATTATTAAGTATTTCTTCAATTCAGGACGTCTTCGACGATAACAGGATAGCGGTAATAATTAAAACTCAAAGGTAGCTTGGTAGCGCACCGAACCAACAAGGTCTTACGGGGCTAGTAGAGTATGTGCGACTGGACCCCGATCGGAAGATGTGCTGTTCTTTTATACACATCGTGTTTGAGAAAATTCAGCACACTTCCGCCGAGAGGCCAATGACAGCGCAGTTAATAACGAGCACTGTGATTGGCCGGCCAAAGTAACAATCTTTGTCGTGATTGGTTACCTTGGCGACAATGTAATGAATTTTTAATAAAACGCATCAGAAATAAATGACCATAGCTGATACGGAAATAAAGGCAGTATTATAATATATATTATAATACTATACTCTATACAAAGAACAAAGAAACTGTTACTAGCAACAGAAATGGACTTCTGGAGAAGAGCAGCAGGAAAATCAAGAAGAGATCGGATACCAAATGATAGAATACGTGAAATGATGGGAGTCAAGCATACAATAGTTGATGACAAAAACAAAACAGTTAATATGGTACGGCCATGTACAGAGAATGCCAGATGACAGGATTCCAAAACAGATTTTGACGTGGACACCACAAGGGAGAAGGCAAAGAGGAAGGCCGAGAAAAAGCTGGAGAGAGGGAATTGAAAAAGAACTAGAGGAAAGAGAAATCCCTCCAGACCTATGGCTGAATAGAGAAGAATGGCGGTTAGGAGTCGGAAGGCGTCGGAGAATGCTGTAAACCGATAGTAGTAGTATTATAATATATATTAATAAATTGGAAGATAAGAAAATCCCACAACTTCTTTATAAGATATCATGTAAGTTTTACTTACAATAAAATCTTATTTAGCATTAAAAGATTTTGTTTAGATGTTTTAAAAACACGGTGAAAAACACAATATGAAGGTTTTATTCTTTATTTTAGGTTTGGAAGAATAGAAAAAAAATTTACATTTGCCAGAAATTCTTCTTATCCATATTTAGTGTCAGTCAGAGACCCGTAAATACTATTGCTCGAAAAATGCAATCTGGCAGTGGTATTATTGAGAACCGTGGAGGAGACAAACGGTCTTTCAAGAATGTTGAAAAATGTGAAGCTGTTAAAAAATTTATAGCCAGTTTGAAAGGACATTACGGGCGTGCTAAATCTCGGCGCATTTATCTATCATCTGAAAATAATATAACTATTGTATGGAATCTGTACAATAAAAGTACTGCTGAGAATTTGAAAGTAAATTACAAGTATTTTAGTAGGATCTTTAATAGTCATTTTAATATTGTATTTGGAAGCCCTGCTACTGACGTATGTGGTTTTTGTGTCAGGACCCAAACTTCTATTAGCCTTTGTAAAGACAAAACTGCTGTTGAAGGCGTAACTCCCACTGCTGTAGGCTCTGTCAGGATAGGTGAGGTAGGTCCAAGGGGTCATGTCGCTTCAATCTCTTCGCTTGTTGGTTGTTGAGAAGATTGTGTGCCAGGGTATTAGGATGCACCCGCAACCTGTTTTGATATTGTTCAGAAGTTTTTTTGCACTCTTCAGAGACTGTTAGTACGTGAAGATCTCTATGTATTGCATCATTCTGGATATACCAAGGTGCATTAGCGATTGTTCTCAGAGTTTTGGATTGGAATCTTTGTATTATCATAATATTAGATTTGCTAGCTGAACCCCAGAGCTGTGAGCCATATGTCCAAATGGGTTTTATTATTGTTTTGTATATCAGCAGCTTGTTGTCAATCGATAGGTGAGAGTTTTTTCCCAACATCCAGTTAAGTTTTCTGTATAAAATTCCTAATTGAAGCCTTTTCGTCCATATATGTTTGGTCCAAGTTAGACGTTTGTCAAGGTGAATACCTAAGTTTTTTACGTCATGCTTTTGGGGCAAAGGATGTCCATTGAGGTTAACTTGTGGACATGTACCTCTTCTTAGAGTGAATGTAATTTGTGTAGATTTTGAGGGGTTTACTCTAATTCTCCAGAGTTTAAGCCATTCATTTGTTTTGTTCAGATGTAGTTGCAGTCTCTCTGATGCTATTATTGGGTTGCTATGAGAGGCCAAGAAAGCAGTATCATCTGCGAATGTTGCAAGCGTTAGGTTATTGCTTATTGGCAAGTCAGCCGTATATATCAGGTACAGAATCGGTCCGAGCACACTACCCTGAGGTACACCAGATAGGATGGGGTAGAGTTTTGTATAGGCTTCACTATATTTTACCAGATATCTCCTTTCTGTAAGGTATGATTGAAGCAGTTTAAAGTAAGGGTAAGGTAAATTTTTCTTTAATTTGTACAGAAGTCCTGTATGCCACACCTTGTCAAAAGCTTGAGAGGCGTCTAAAAAGGCTGCAGTATAATATTGCTTGTTCTCGAGACTACTTCTTATTGTTGTGTATAGTCTGTGAACTTGTTCTATTGTACCATGTTGGTTACGAAAACCGAATTGATGGTCAGGTATGAGACACTTTTCGTCCAATATTGGTTTGATTTTTCGTAGTAGAAGTTTTTCGAAGACCTTAGAGATGACTGGGAGTAGACTAATCGGTCGGTATGACTTGACATCTTTTGGATCTTTACCAGGTTTTTGAATGAGTATAATCTGTGCCACTTTCCATTGCAGAGGGAAGTAATGCAGACTAAGCATAGCATTGAAGATCATAGTGATTATTCTGTAACAGTCATTGGTTAGTTCCTGGAGGATCTTACCCGTTATGAGGTCGAATCCCGGAGCCTTATTGGGTTGTATCTCATTCTTTATTATCTGTTTTACTTCTTTAATATTAAACTTGGTGATTGGTAGATCCATTTGATATGGAGCCTCAAGAAAAGAATTAAATGGTTCTTCTTGTTCTAATGGCACTACTCTGTTAAATGGACTAAATACTGTAGAAAGATGTTCAGCGAATGTCTCAGATTTTTCTGTGTCTGTTCTTGCCCATTTACCTTTGACATTTTTTAGAGGAGGTATGGCGTCTTGTGGACCTTTTACCTTTCTCGTCGCCTTCCATAGAGAATAATTGGTGTCTTTGGACGGAGTCAAATTTTCTAAGTAAGTTTGGATCCCCCCGTTTTTCTCTTCTTTTAATAGATTTTTAAGTCTTCTGGTAATTCTGTTTAAATTTTGTTTGTCAATAGGAGCGTGTGTGTTTTGCCACTTTTTTCTAAGTTTTCTTTTCTCATCGATCAGGTTTTTTGCACTTTGCGAACAGTTTATGCTTTCCTTCCATGTTGTTTGTTCAGGAGTAGAAATCCAACCTGCCTTTTGTATGGAGGTAGTAAGTTGTTGTACCGCATTTTCAATTTGTAATTCTGTTTTAAGTGGCAAGTTCGTTGGTATTTGTTCTGCTAGTGCGCTTCGGAATATTTTCCAATTTGTTTGATTATTGGTTAGGACTGGAAGCTTATTTCTGAGTATGATTTTGGAGTCTAGGTCAATTAGAATGGGAGAATGATCTGAAGAGAGGTCCCAGCATGATTCTATTGCTAAATAGTTAAGAGAGATACCTTTAATCACACAGAAGTCTAAGAGATCTGGTGTTTTATTTGGATCTGTAGGCCAATAAGTTGGTTCTCCTGTAGATATGTGTTGTAGGTTGTTTCCTGTTATTGACTTCAGCAGTTGTCTACCCCTTGTTGTAATTACCCTAGAGCCCCAGTGATGATGTTTACAGTTAAAGTCTCCTCCTGCTATGAATTTGTGTCCAAGAGAACTGAAATAGGTGCTAAAGTTGTTTTCGTTGATTGGTTGACCAGGAGGACAGTAGACCGCAGATAAGGTAAGGTTGCCTAGCCAGTCTTCGATGACCATGCTAGTTGATTGCAGGTACTTTTCGCTGAGCTTATTTAACTCATGGTGTTTTATATTAGATTTGATAATAATAGCTGTGCCACCGTGTGCCTTGTCATTTGGATGTTTTGTGTAGTGGACAATGTATTTTGGAATTTTGATATAGTTTTTGTCTGTTAGATGAGCTTCTGATACAAGCATAACATCAATTTTCTTCTCGTCGAGGAAAATTTTTATTTCTTGGATGTGGTTCGTTAGGCCATTTGAGTTCCAGACGGCTATTTTAAGTCTGTGTTGCATTAGTGCATTTTGGAAATCATAGACATAAGAAGATTAAGCATAGTGTCCATTCTCTCTACTAGTTTTGTCATCAGGTTTTCAAGGTTGGCGATTTTCGTTGAATGGTTTGAGCCGACATTAGTTTGTTGATTTGTGATTTCATCCGCTTGACTATTTTCTGAAGTTTTTTGAGCGTAAGAAACACCAGGGGTTACTCTTTGACTATTGGTTTCATGGGTGTCTGTTCTGTGGGTCTCTTGATTCTTTCTGAGTTGGGGGAATTTTTCTTTTTGTATTTGTTTGTATACGCTGCAGCCCTTATAGTTGGCCGGATGGTTTCCCATACAAAGTACACATTTTACGTTATTGCTTCGTGGACAGTGTAAGGTAAGATGATTACTTGCACACTTTACGCATCTTGGAGGCATATGGCAGAATTTTTGTGTGTGACCGTAGCGTTGACATTTGGTACATTGGGGAACCTGACGTTTGGGATATGGTGGTTCGAAGGACACAATCATGTTCTGGAGTGCTCTCACATCATATATGTCTTTATTATTTGGCTTAGTTTTTAATTCTATATAAAAGAGCGGAAGCGCTATTTTGGATCCATTCTTATATATATATTAGCTATGTTGGTTACTTCGTGTCCCATTAATCCTAGCTCATGTACTAAAGTGTCTTTATCTACTGTCTGATGCATATTACGAAGTAATATGCATCAGACGGTGCTATCATACGGTAGACAAAACTGAAATAGAGAAACTAAGAACTTCTCTACGTGTACATAAAATACGGGCCAAACAATTTTTTAAACTAATAAAGGAAAAACCGGAACACACTGTTTCCTACTGTTTTGACCTTCAGCAGGTTCAAGTCTTACCGAAAGTGACAATTCAAGATGCATTTTACGCCCAGCAGTTGCCTTTTGATTGTTTTTGTGTAACCGACGTGGATATTAAAAAGCCAGTTTTCTACAGCTGGATGGAACATCAAGCAAAAAGGGGATCTGCAGAAACAAGTTCTGCTCTACGTGATTTTCTTAATAAATCTGAATTTGGATCAGGTATAAAATAAAAATGCACACATGATGCATATGCTCATGCTATGGTTATACAGAGATGCACCACAAAATATTAAATTTGTGGTTCTTATTTTTCCGGTACGCGGGGTTCATATTTGCCAGCGGACCGTGTTTTCGGGCAAATAGAAAAAGTTACACGATCCTACAGTACAATAAAAACCCCTACACAATATTATGACATTTGCTCCAAGAAGGGAGAAGTTAAACAACTTGGTAGAGACTGGACTGTTTATGATATAAAAACTGTGTTAACCTGTTTAAAAAATATTGAAGGAATCAGTGCAGCCAAACGAATTATTATTAAGAGATCACAAAACAACAATATTTTGCTTAAGACCGAACTATTCTACAGAAATGATGGTCCATCCAAAAAATTCCAAACATTATTGAAACGTGGAAAGAAGCTTTCGACTTTACACTTACCTGCTGTAGAACTCCAAAACAAAATTAAAATAAAAAAACTCCAGAGCCTCTCGAAACTATTAGTGGAACTGTCAGGGGTGAATTGGGTCAACGATCCTGAGCTAACATGGTTACAACCAATTCTTTCTGACACTGGTGAGAAAAATGACAATCAAGTTAACCTTGGTGAAACTGAGGATGATGACGTTATCGAAGGAGCTGAGTACTGTGATTGCAATGATGATGACCATGGGGACCTTTATGATATGTAAAATGCCATTATTGTTCCATTCATTTTTAAACATTATTTTGTATTTAAAAATAAAATACTATTTTTATGAAGCTACTTGAGTTTTTTTTACATCTTTACTACCAAAAGTCTGTCATACCGCTTGGTGTAGACAATCAAAATGCGTTTTGTTCAACAGTTTTTTCAAGTTTTTTGGAATATTATCAATACTAAATTTTTAGCATATAGGTATAATATTTAAATGATTTTTCATCCATATTTTAGGTATATCAGTTTTTCGTTCAAGTTCTTGTCAAACGCATAGCAGTTTTTCTCTATTTGCCAAAATTACAAAAAATGGACAAAATGCATATAGAAAGTCTGCTCCTCAATTGTTCTTGTGTTTTCTCATCCATTTTAGATAATAAGTGTAAAAGACGAGCGTAAATAATCTCGACAGACTACACGAAATAAACAACAACCTTACTCGACAGCGAGTACGCGATCACTGTCGTGTTAGATTTTATCCAACGTGCACCGCGCAGTCCGCACCTCCCACTCCAACCCATTGTTTCGCTTTAAAATGCGATATATCCAAAGCATCACCAGGCATATCTAGAAGCTTTAAATCATAACTACCCGAAAATCAAAAATATAAGGGTAAATTCGAATTTGTTAGATTTTTTCTAACATCGACAGTGATCGCGGGTTAAACTAATGTAAATTATTCTATTAAAACAAAAACATATACTTAAAGTAGAAACATACTATATTAAAATACAAGCTACTGATTGTCTTTCCATGTATTATGGGCTATCATTTTTTTGGATGGTATGAATTTTAAGCAACCGCCATTCTTTTTAACTCCTGCTTTGGTTGCCAAAATAGCCTTTGCTGTTGAAGAGTTTAATAAATTCCGTTTGTAACTTTTTATGTAAAACAAATTATGCAAAACAAAAAGTAGCTGTAGCGTTTTTTTTTTAATTCGGAAATAAAAAAGCATTAGGATCATTTTTTAAATTAAATATTTGAGACCAATATTGCTCACAGTCATCTGAATTTAAATTTAATTTTTCAAAGTCTAATAGAGCGTGTTTTCTCCATTCATTATCTAACTCCTGAATATTGACATATTCTTTTAAAATAGGGAATTGATTAGTTACACATTGTAATGATTTTATTTCAAAGCTTTGTGCAATTTTGGGATCCAATATTGAAATTATTTTATATATAGGGTCGTTAAAGGTGAATCGATTTTTAATATTAATAACTAACTCTATATAGAATTCTAAAATACATTTAAAAAACTATCAAATTCTTTTTGGTTCAAATTTGGCTTATTTTTTAATTCTTTCAAGCTTTCTGTTGCAGCTACTCCTGTATAAATATCATGTAAACTAACAAAATTTGTAGGGTTTTCATGGTTAAGTCTAAATATGTCGTTGGTTCTTTTTATTACAGACATCTTTATAAAATTGGAACATAGCGTTCTCAACAGAGTTTCAGTTTGTGGCTGAACCTTACAAAGAAGTGGTTTTTCTGACTGAAAGAGTAAATTGAAGTCTGTCATTAGTCCTAAAGAATATGATATAAACTCTAAATATACCGGTGTGAACAAATTTGACATGGTTTCTAACATTGTTTCTGTTGTAATTGACGGGTCTTCAAATACATACTCTGTCAAATATGCTCTAAGTGGCTCATATTGCTCAAGTACTCTATCGACACATTCTCATAGATAACCATCTTGTTATGACTGGAGAGAGTATCTTGTGAATTTTCACTTGAAAAAAATTTTGGAACTCTATAAATTTGTGTCTCCTCAAAGCACTCCTATTAAAATGACTGCCTATGTTCCGTAGCAGATCTTTCACATGCCTAGGTAATTTTAAACATGCTTTTGATGTAGCTAAATGTGCCATATGACATGAGCATCTAATGCATACTATGTGTGGAAATTCTTCTTTTAACTTGGAAAATACAGAGTTAAACTCTCCAACCATAACATTGGTAGTATCCGATGAAAACCCTACAAAATTAGTTAGTGGAATATTCTTTGAAGTTAAATAGTTCTTTAGAATACCATATAAATCACTAGCTGTTGATCCATGAGCCTCGACAAGATCAAAAAATTGTGTATTGGTTGAATTATTTTCATAAATTACACAGGTTTACAAAAAAAATATTTTTTAAAATTGTTTGGAATTTCATAACTGATTTTTATGTATTTTTCAGCGCTGATTGCAAAAATGCAATCCATTTTTTTCTATCACGTAAGGTTTTCTCACAAAAAAGCAATTACTTTTTGGTATAATAACAAAATTTTAGCAATTTTTCAAATTTTTTCTTAAAGGATTTTATTTCATGTATAATACATGTTATAAACTACATATCTAGTACACTTACATTTCTCTTTAAGCTCATAAGTCCTTATAGAAACGCTTTTGCTTTCCGTCGAAGCTTCTTTTATTGCTTTTCCGGCTGTGTACTCGTTGAGGGTCATCTCGTTTTAGCATCCAGCAGTAGTCCGCTATCTATCATGGTGACGTTCCATCTTCCTTGATGCCTTCTTTCCATTTCCTTGATATCTTGGTGGAATCTTTCACCCTGCTCTTCACTTACATCACCAAGGTTTGCAAGGAAGTAGTCTAGATGTGAATGGAGGAAATGAACTTTAATGCTCATGTTACATCCCAGCTTCTTAAAGTTGTCGAGCATGTCTGCGACGATTGTCTTGTAGTTAGGATCTTTTTTGTTTCCTAGGAAACCGGTAACAACTAGTTTAAAAGATGTCCATGCTGCTTTTTCGTTTGTTTCCATTTTGTCCATAAAATTAGGATCTCTCATCAGTTTTCTAATGTCTGGTCCGACAAAGACTCCTTCCCTTAGTTTTGCCTCGGATAAACCAGGAAACTGTCCACAAAGATACTTGAAACACTCCCCTTCTTTTGGCAACGCCTTTACAAATTGTTTCATTAACTCCAACTTAATGTGGAGTGGTGGTAGTAATACCTTTTTGGGATCCACAAGGCGTTTCCTCTCAACATTTTTAACCCCTCACCTGTAAGGTTTTTCTCAAGGGCCAAACTTTTTTAATGTAGTGTTGCTTTCTGTCTCTACTGTCCCATTCACAGAGAAAGCAAGGCAACTTTGTATAACCACTTTGTTGACCAAGCAGCATTGAGATCACTTTCAAATCACCACATAGTGTCCATTTATGGTCTGAATAGCAGAGTTTGTTTAAAACCAGTTCGAGGTTTTCATATGGAGAATGGAACGGGATCGGTTGTGCCAGGATCGTAGCCATCACTGTCTTCTTCACTTTCACCTAGCTGAGCCAATGGCTCGTGGTCATCTAAAATACCATCCAAAGAAACTGGAGAGGGTATTGGTACTTCAGGTCCATGAGGAACAGGGCGAATGGCTGATTTGATGTTAGGGTAAGAAATATCCTTTTTGTTTTTCAAATTGAAACCTTGAACATTGCAAGAACAAAAATAGCAGTCATCACTATGGTTTTTGGGCTCCCTCCAAACCATTGGTATTCCAAAACGAAATGACTGCTTTTTACCTTGAAACCATTGTCTCAGTTCTTCAACACACACTGAACAAACTTTGTGTGGGGCCCAAGACTTGTCTTGATCACCCAACTTTATACCAAAATAGGCAAAATATACCTTTTCAACAAAATCGGAAATGTTTCTTTGTTGCTTTTGAACTGTATAGTTACCACAAATGTAGCAGAAGCAATCTGGTGAGTTGATACATCCTCTGGTAGCCATTTTTCATAAAACAACTTCACACCACAAGAAAACAATCTGTTTAGGCTGATGCTTTGAATTTATGTTCTTTGTAGTTCGACAAAAAAATCACTGAAATCACTTTATTGCCAACTATCCGTGTGTCACGAGATATCATTTAATACTACTGTCACAATCACTACTACAAATCACTAGTAACCACAGCACGTGAACAGCACAGAGTGAAGAGATACTGTGAACTGAAGAACAGGTAGCAGAAGCTCACTGCTTGGTGATGGAGAGGGGGATGGGCACTGTGGCAGGCACTGACATAAAAGATGCTCAGTGAGTCAGTAAGTGGATGGCGAGGGAGGGGAGGCAATGGACAAGTACCGACATGAAAATAATGCTGGTTTCTCCTAATCAACTCTTTATTTTACATACAACTTGTATAGTAAAAAAACAGCTAACTAACTGAAAATACCTTAAAGTATTTTTTATACTTATTAAAAGTACCATGGGCTTAATAAACAGTTCATAAAGATCCAAAAAACAAAAATTCAAACTCACTAGAGTACGGAACTATGTATAAAAATATCGAAAAAAAGCTAAAAATAGACAAGCAGTTTGTGGAATAACTGTACGTGATGGAATGTTTTCACTATTTTTCCCAAAATTAGCGTTGAAAATACTATAAAAATCACTTATTCAATTTTAAACAATTTTTATGTCACAGACCTGTGTTATAGTAGTGAATGCACATTGCTTTTTTACTGAAATATCAGTAGTTTCATCCATAACCAAAGAAAAAAAACATCATGGCTCCCTTAATTTAATATATAGTTCTTCAAGAAAATTATACCCCAAGTTATTGCAAATAATTGACTTAGCTTTGGTTCGTTTTAAGTGTAATTGTTTAGAAATTTTCGAGTCATAACATATATTTTGAATTAAAGGAGTTAGGGTGTCTACTAATAGAAATGGCAGGTTATTGCTTGCCAACAAGGCACATAACTTTAACTCTGCCGTTTTTACAGCTACATCACCAGCATTTGGTTTATACAATTCAGTGAGTTTAGTATTGCTCGCCACTTTTGTCCAATTTAATTTATGCCTTTCACTTATTGAATGTTTTAATAATACACTTTTATGAGCTACAATATCACAATCACATACCTTGCAATAGGCGTACTCATTACCCTCAGATGATGGTTGTTTTATTGATTTTTCAAACCAATTCTTAAACTGGGTACACTTTTCCAAGAGCTGTTAAAAGTCTTCTTTTTTA
The DNA here is from genome assembly GCF_040954645.1 of Diabrotica undecimpunctata. NCBI lineage: Eukaryota > Metazoa > Arthropoda > Insecta > Coleoptera > Chrysomelidae > Diabrotica > Diabrotica undecimpunctata. The sequence continues at coordinate 16,226 of NW_027311999.1, forward strand.
CACTCTTTGAGGCTTTCTCTATTTTTATTTTCTTTTTTGCTGGTGTTGTAGGATCATTCTAAAAATATAATCATAATTTAGATGGTGTGAATCAATAAAATATTAGTCAATACAAATGAATGGGTGATTGGAAAAAGGATAACATTCCTGCGAATGTTATCCTTTTTCCAATCAAAATCAAAAACGTAAGTAAAACAAAATAAAAAAGGGCATTTATAAAGAACTAATTTTTATTTCAGAAATAAACTTGAAACAAATGACATTTACATTATTTTCAGTCTTCTGGGTCACTGTTCTCTCTATTTGTTGTAGGATTTGTGAGTATATTGTCATAGAAGGTCCTGTAGTCTTCTGGTATATAATGTATTATTTTGGAAACATCTTGTAACTTCTTGGAGTTGATAGGAAGTTTGCCATTGTATGCTTTTGTGATGGGAAGGTTTACATTATCTTGTTTCTTTATATTAAAAAGACCATAGGTGAAACCATCAATGAGTTCAGACGCCTTGATATAGCCTTTTATTGTTTGGGTATATGTTAAATGTCTGTATTTGCTTATGGTAAATGACTGCTTTTTTTCAACATCTTTGACAGTCTTTTTAAAATATTCTGGCCACCAGCCTTTGAAATCCAGTATATCGGTATTTGTTAGCCGTTTTACTTGGAACTTATTATTGTTCTTTTTCTTAGAAGACGCAATAAGTTCATTATATTGATCAGGAGAATAAATCCTATCAAATTTTTTTAACACTTTGGCTACTGGCTATAAATTTGAAGTTTTTTGTCAGAAACTGAAACTATATTTTGCTAAAATTCACAATATTTAATACTAAAAACATGTAAATATCAACATTTAGGTATTTTTTTGAAAAAAAATCATGTGTAAGGGCCATGTCAAAAAATGGTACACACAGTTTGTGGCAGAAATAAATGCGTAATTATCTTCTTAGAAACTATGTGTACCATTTTTGGACACAATGTTCATTTTTTTGCTTGACAGTAATGAGTGTCAAAAAAGCAGTTGGTACACAAAAACTTATCACTGCATGTTAGACAAGATGTTTAACACGTTTTGTTTCTTTTATAGCAAAGTTACGTCCATTTCTAGCACTATTATTTTTATAACATCTTGTACAACGACCTCTCTGTTCCACTTCGGAAAGTTTGTGATTTCTTTCTTGGTTAACACGACGATCATCCAAATTTTTCATCTGAATATTTCGACTACGAAAAATTTCTGAGGCGATTTCTTCTCTAAATTTAGTGATCTTATCTTTTTGTTTGTTATAGCCTCGTATGCAGTATGTGCATTTATAATAGATGTTTTAACCGTTCAAAGTTCAATTGAAACTTTCCTATACCACTTAATACCCCTACGCACTGCTGATGAATATGATGCTTTTTGATCAGAGACGTCTATAAATGTTTTCTCATTATTATACTGCACGATTGTGGAAGGCTTTCTCACGACACCCCTTTTTGTTGGCACGTCCACTATTTCAGGTACAGACTCCGTAGTGAGAAACATGACATCTCTTTTGTCTTTCCATTTTCCAATTATGATTTTACTGTTACTCTGTCTCATGACTAATTCACCCCTTTTTAATTTAGCCTCACTTACTACTTTTGGATTATGCTTCCTGTGTTTTCTCAGTGTGCCTATTAAATGTGTATCTTTGTACAGAAGTTCGTGTGCTAAATTCACGCTAGTGTAATAATTATCTGTGCACAAAACGCGACCTGAATGTAAAAGTGGTTCCATAGGCTGTAGCACCACTTTTGTACCAATTGGCTTTTCATTAGGTGTTTGCTCTTTTGCTGTATAAATTTTAAAATTGTATGTGTAACCTTTCACTCCACATAGTTTAAATAATTTCACACCGTATTTGTGACGCTTCCCCGGTATATATTAGCGAAAGCTCAGTCGTCCTCGAAAAGGAATCATCGTCTCATCTATACACACATTCTTGTCAGGAGTATATGCTGATTGGAACTTCTGGATTAACAAATTTTGCAAGGGAAGGAATTTTTTGAGCCTATCATCTGAGGCAATTTCGTTGTTTGAGAAGTGCAAATTGGACAAAAGAAGCTCAAACCTTATCCTGGACATGTGAACAAATTTTCCAATTTCATTTTTGTACAGCATATTGGTGCTAAAATAATCTTTCAAAGTGGGTTTACGATCCAAACCCATCCATATTAGAAGACATAATAAAACAAAAATTTCGGATTGATTTGTGTTTCTCCATTGTCCCAATAATGCTGTTTTTGTTAATGTTTCATTTGTAATTCCTGATACTATTTTCTGTTCAGCATATCTGTTGGTTTCCTCGGCAATAAGTGATAAGATATCGTTGTCAATAAATAATTTATAAAAATGAATTGGATGATCTCCTTCCCTATGTGCAAAAAAACATTGGGAGAATCCTGAATTTTCCGTGAAAGTAAATGTGTTCAAATTAACTACAACATTATAAACTCAAAACTATAAAAGTGAATACTAAGTTATATATTACCTGCACAATTATTCCAAATGACATTATAATTAGGATTATTTAAAAAAATATCAGGTTCAGAATCGTTGTTGAGAGATTCTAGATCAGATTCGAATTCTAACTCTTGCCCATCACTGTTAATTTCTAAATTAGAGGAAGAAGAACACGAATCTTGATCATTTGGATCATCTATATCCATAGCATCATCATCATCATCTTCACTAATAAACTCATACTCTATTTCACTCATATTCTCGGCTATTTCACGTAGTTCAGCATCACTTAATTTTTTATTTGACATTTTAAGTACTAATTTTAGAACCGTAAACACACAAGACTAATATTGCACAAACAACAAGTTTCTGCAAGTCAGAAAATGGCCATAATATGCCATCTGCTGAAGGAGTCTCAAACTGCTCCGCCATAATTTTAAAAAATCGGTCATAGTACAGCCAGAATTTAGCAGTAAACTGTAGGAACCTAGATACGCATTTAAAACCATCAGAACTGTATTCACCAAATGTACACACAGCTTGAAACATTACCATTTCATGTGACCAAATTTGGTACACGCAGTTTCTGGTAAACATCAACTGTGTACCAGAAATGGTACACACAGTAGCCAAAGTGTTAAAGAGCGCTTAATAACTGAGAAGTTTCTGTCACAATGCAAAAAACGATGGCCTCGGATTGGAAAATATTGATGGATTTCTTGAAATTTACCATTCATGGTCAGTGCAGTAAACAACCTGGTTAAAGTGTGATTACGATTTTGTCCTGCACATGCATTACCAAAGACATGCAAGATTTTTACTTCTTCAGGGATATGTTCAGTTAAGAAGTCCAAAACCGACGTACTGACTTCATTGGGGTCTCGCTGAGCAGTCATCATGAGAGTAGCATTCGTAGACATTCAGGGATTCGATGTGGACGGATGGTTTGTTCCCAAAGAACTTACCATTGAAATAGGTTTTAAACGAAGTCATTACATCTTTTTGCCTCAGAAACCATTTAATGCGCTAAGTAATGGGGATAGGAAGACTGCCTCATACGTGGAGAAAAAACTGCTTGGAATTCGATACTCTGATGGGCAAGTAGAATTGTCCAAAATCAATGAAATACTAGAAACCAAGTTGTTGTATGCAGCAGGTTACATCTACGTTCGAGGAGAACAAAAAGCAGAATATTTGGATAAGAAACGTCACATTTTTGAGTTTTTCCCATTATTATTGATGTTTGCAAGTTTGATGGTACGCCTCGTGCTACTGGAAACGTTGGCCCTACTGCAAACCCATGTCATGCCGCTGGATTATTTTCATGTACCGAAAGAAATGTGGATCGTCTACGTCACTGGTTTGCCAATAACATAATACCATTGTAATTTTTGTATATGTATAAATAAATATATTAGAAATTAAACGTTTTTTTATTTAAAACATCTTTATTGATTGAGTCTTATATTACATGAAGATTCAAATTTTCTTCTTACAATTTCAAAAATAATTTTTAAAATTAAGATAAATACAGATGCTAATATTACACAGGACATTGTAAAGACATTATCTATTTCACTTTTCATATACTCGCTGGTGTTGTTGCTGCTGACACACTTGGTGTTGTTGCTGCTGACAAACATGGTATTGGTTGAATACGTCTTAATGGATATGTAGCTGGTGGCAGTTTTCTACAGGCCCAGGTGTCTTGCTGCTGCTGCTGCTGTAGATTCAACTCTTTGGGTTTCCACGTTTTGTTGTCAAAATGCAGGCTATCTAATTGTCTTGTAATATGTTTAAAATCCTCATATGATTTAATGTCTTTCTTTAACCGATCAAGTTTTCTTTGAAATTCTATTACTCTATGTATGTACTCGATGGGATTCATATTACTACTAAATATGTTCTACGTAGAATGTCACGTTTTATATATGTCAAGCGACATCTTGACTAACACATAACTGTGACGTTCTGCGTCGAATGTCACGTCCTGCGTTGAATGTCACGTGGCATTTCACGTTCTACGTCGAATGTCACGTCCTGCGTCGAATGTCACGTCATTTCACGTGACATTTCACGTTCTGCATCGAATGTCACGTTCTACGTCGGATGTCACGTTCTCTTAGGCACTGTACGGAAAAGAAGAAGAAGAAGAATGTTCATACTGATCGTTGACATGGCTTCTGTGTGTCACTAACGCTTTCATTTGACACCTCATACGTCAAAATCATGCCAATAGCAACGAAGATACGTTCTAGCGCCCATTTGGCAATGCTGCCATCTTTGTTTTTTCAAAGTTAAAGTATTCCCCGTCTCCTCCCCGTTCCAACGAGCCCTCGTACGTCACGATCGGACCAATAGAAACAAATATATGACGTAAAGACACGGCACATACTGCGTTCAACCCCATTTTTCATCCCCTTTCCAACGAGCCCTCGTACGTCATCCTACGTTAAGCCGTTTGGAACTTACGACCGGGGTTGCGATTTTAGGGGTTGCGATTTAGGGGATGGCCCCAGACATACATATCTTATCTACTCTTATCTTTTTATGGTTTCCGTGTTTTCCTCTTCTATCTACATCAATACCTTACCAGATTCACATACACTTTGTTTTTTGAGTACAGTCTGAATAGTTCTATTGTTAATTGCTAAAGTTGCCATAAAATATGTTTTGCAAACCCTTATGTTTTGCCCAGAAATTATAAAGGTAAATGCATTATTCGGTTTTCTTGGATTCGCAACATTACTGTATTTATATTTTGGATTTATTTGTGTAATATTTGATGCTATATATTCTCTTTGCTTTCCAAGATCTCCAAGCCTATAAAATTCTGAAAAAATGAGTTCTCGTTGTTCAGCAGAAATTTTGTCACAGCATTTAAGCCTACATTTTTGACCACATGGTGGTAGAATGAATCTTCGTGGCCTTTCTTTTTTTACTCTTAATAGTGTACCATTTTCATTTTTCTGTATTTGAGTAGAAATATAAGATTCTCCCTTGTTTCTTAAATTTTTTGATTGGTTCTTTTGCCATAATTCGGGTCTTATCTTTCTTTTTTTTTTTCCAATTTTCTCAGTTTGAGTTTCAGCCGACATTTTCTTTCTCATTGACGGATTCTCATCTTGGTCTACTTCTATTTCTGCTTCAGAATCGGAAGATTCACGGGTCTCCTGATATAAGGGATCGCGCACGCTATCATCGGATCCATATGGATCATTTTGTGAGTCTTCATCGGAGTAATCTAAAACAATAATGTTCCATTAAATCTATACTCAAAATGATGTTTGATTATGTCACCTTCAATTCTATTAGCAGCATTGGAGTCATTTTCATTAATCTCAGATGAGCTTGATGAAGATGAAGATAAGCTTGATGATAGATTCTCTACAACATAAAAAATATTTATTTTATATAGAAATTCATAAGTATGTAAAATAAAATTACACAAATGTATTATGTGACTACCTATGCATGTTAGTTTGTTCCCTGCTGTAGATATTTCTGCATTATGAACTATTGCACTATCCTCATCAGATACCATTGCCCTATCGTGCTTTGATGACAAAGTTACATTTTCTAAAAAAAGAATAGTTTTAGCGCTATATATAAACAAATTAGAGTTGTTTCCCTTACTATTTTCAGTACCAAGAAGAGGAGAAATATTCGATACATTTTTAAGCACCTCGGTGGATAGTTTGTGGTTTGGGTTCTCTTCATTAATTGGATTTCCAGAAGTACTCGCACCAACAAAATTAACCATTTGGTTAGGATGACAATAAAGTGTGGCATCGTTGCTAAATAGATTCATAGATTCATCAGTAGTTGTAGTAGTTATACACTCAGTTTCCTTGGGTATCTCGGATGTAGTATTTTGAGAGATATTAAAATTTTCGTTACAACTAATATCAATCTTTAACATACGCAATATGTGTGTACTTCGACCAGATGTTGACATGGTTTTATATTTTTACGGTATTCCTGAAATGGTAATAATTGAGTAAATTATTGATAGAATAAAAACATCACGGAAATTGACACATAAACATAAATAACTCACTTTTCTAAATTGTGGTAAAATATAATTTTATTATTATTATTATAAGAAATAATTAATTTCTCAATACTAACGAAAGTAAAACATTTTTAAGTGAGAGAAAAACGTATTACTCAAAACATTCTGCCAAATAATTATACAATAATTTTTTTCTTAGCAAAACATACTCTGTTCTAACTAACTAACATTCATGATATTTTTATATGGATTAGGATTACTATTAAAAATGAATCTAAAATAATACAAATACAAAAACTAAAATCTGCAGATTATAGATACATTTAGACTTAAACCACAATTTAACTCAAATTTCTCGAGAAGACTGTTCCAAGCCACAATGTTACTTTATTCAAAAAACAATTTAATTCAAATTTCTCGAGAAGACTGTTACAAGTCACAATGTTACTTTATTCTTAATAAAATCTATAACAGCTAAGAGTTACATTTAAATATAAAACTTTTTTTACAATCAATACTACTAAATATTCAACTTACCTCGATATACAATAGTTTTATATCAACTTACAACACTTTTCTAGAAATAGCACAGTCACTTGAAATGTTTTAAACCGAAATGTAATGGTGTTTCTAAGAAGCGGCGATCATCCCAACTGAACATTCGGTAACAGACTGAGTTGTAACACTCTCGTTCAGAGCAGTCGGTCAAAACCACTGACGTTACCATGTTGCATGTCGCAATCTGGCGTACAAATTTTGAACTACAGTTGTAATCATTTTTCTCAGAAAAGTATACCACTTTTTCGGTTTATTACTGCATAAATCTCGAAAACGGAGAATTTTGAGTTGTAACATTCTTCTTCAGCATGGTCGATATGTTTACGTTATCCAAAAATATCCATATCTTGTCGAGGTAATTGAGCTGATAGTCCAAATCTTAAAAAAACATTTTTAAATTTATGTGGGTGACATATATTGGTGGAACTGAATACATCAAAATTTATTTATTATTTCAATAATACCTGCAGCATCAAGGGGTAGTGTTACTAGGGGTAGTATGTAGGTCTGCATACTGTTTGCAACTGTTCCATTTAAAACTTGAGTAGCTAACTTCACTTTCATTTTTTGAAAGTTTGTTGGTTGAATATGCGCGTCGGTAGTTATTTCTAGGTGTTTTTTTGTAAATCTGGAGGATCAAAAAAATAAATAAGCTTAAGCAGTGACATTTAATTTTCTGGAAAGCTTATAGCTATAAAGCTATAAAGTTTGACCCTAAATCAGTTGGTACACCGTGACCATGTAAACCAGATTCTGATATTTTGGTAACACATTCAGTGAGAACTTTAGTGAAGTCGTTCGCGTCACAGGTTGAATTAAAAAAATAAGCAATTAGCTTTTTCCAATTCTGAAACAGCCCTCTTTCCATAATAACTGTAAAGTTTTATGCAACTACAGACTGATTTTTTTTCTTTCTCCATGTTTTGGAATCCAACAATTTCATCATAACTAAAATAAAAATAAAGATTTGGCTTAAGCACAGCTTCATTCATCAATGCATATAATACAATGTTTATCCAATTCTGACATAGTCTTAACTTTAAACTGAATAGCATTAAATGCAGAGGTATGTGTTAATCCAGGTTTACAAACAATGTTTCCAGTCATTTCTTCCAAACAACGTTTAGTTGGTAAATAAATAATTTTTTTCAAAAAGTTTTGGATTCAAAACGTATAATGTGAAAGCGAATTTTTTATAATTTTAAAATTATAATTTTTTAAACTGTTCTAATTCTTGTTTTGAGTCGTTTTGTTTTTTTATGTTTTTGTATTTAAAAGATTCCATTTTAAAAACCTTATTTAACATTTCAGTTTAAACCTGGTCCGACTCTAATTTACTTTCTTTTAACCTGGATAAAACAGTAGCATTGTCCTATTAAGGAGCTGTTCAACTCATTAACAGCCAGGTCAGTACCGCTGATTCTGTAAAATTTCTTGGTATTTTTTGAAACAGCAACCTTAAATGGTCCCTTCATATTGATTTGTTAAGTAAGAAGGCCTCAGCCTGCTATGCAATAAGATCTGTTTCGAAGGCGATCAATTTAGAATCTTCCAAAATTGCATATTTTTCTTTCTTCGAGTCTCATCTTCGATGTGGTCTTCCTTTTGGGGGTTCTGGTACTCTGCCCAATCCGTTGATATTATTAAATAAAAAAAAGTAATGAGGTATCTGTTTGGCCTCAGAAGAACAACACATTGCCGAGTCTAGTTCAAACATCACGGGATTTTAACACTTTCTTCTTTATATATTTTAGAAACTGTTTGCTTAGTTCTTAAATACCTACATGTCTTTCCAGTAAGACCTTATGACTACTAAACGAAAATTCAACCTTTGATGTTTATTTACCGATGCCGTTCACAGTTAGTAAACGAATCTATATTATATTCTGCAAAAAAACTGTACAACGATCTCCCTTTACGACATAAATCTGCAACATCGTTCCCGAAGTTTCGTAAAATGACAAAAGCCTATCTATTTGAAAGACCATTTTATTCAGTAGAAGAGGTTCTTAATTAATAACTAAGAAATTACAATATCTTTATATACAGTTCCATGGTTCTTTACCCGTGCGTCATCATTACCCAAAGTAGCTTAAACTTATTAGTTCCTACGGTTGATTGTGCAATTTGTTATTGTCTTTTTTCTCTGAGTCTTTGTAAGCTTCGTTCATAAAATTGTAAAATTTTCAATGACAATAAAGCATATATTTCTATTCTATTCCCATCCGGGTTGTTATATCCTTTAGCAAATCTAAAATAATGTGTTTGACTATCACATTAATAGAAGCCTTCTCTCAAGAGTGACTGAAATAAAAGATTTGGGAGGGTTCTTTGGCAGTTCTTTGTCATTTATCCCGGACATCAACAATTTGTTGAATAAAGCATACTGTATTCTAGGTTATATCACAAGAAACTCTCGAGATCTGTTGGTTCCCAAGTAGACTTTTATGTCTTACTTTCATCAGTAACATCCTGCTGTCTTATGCTTCTACAGTATGGTCACCATACTATTTTAACCATATGTACACCCTTAAAAAAATTCAAAAAAGTTTCTCCCGATTTGTGCTTTAGATTAAACTTAAAGAACATGTCCTTGATGGAACGAAGGTCAAGGCTAAATATCACTTCCTTACAAGATTATGATTTTATCTATACATTACTTGCCCATATCACTAACTGTTCTGATAATAAGTTAACACTAATTCTATAAAGCATTATCACACTATCTATGCAAATTCTCTCCTATGAACAGAATTCAGATACCAGGAAATGACTTTAGTGAATTTTATAATTTGGTGGATATAAAATCTGTAAGCACTATTTGACTGATAATGTGATCAAAGATGTGACACCTTTAACGTGGAGTATTCATTTCATTTTCATAAGATTTTCATTAAAATTGTATTGATTCAATTTAATCATTAGTTCAACAATATTTACATTATTTAACACTTAGTTTTAGTATTTTTGTTATAGTTAGGTAAAAATTAGGACATCCGGTAAATAAGTAAATATAGGTCAAACAGGCAACAGTGTTAATGTTTTCAAATAAAATTTATTTAAAAAATAAGTGATAGTGAGTAAAGTACCCACTACCATTTATTTGAAAACATCCACCTATATTTTAGAAGTGTGTATAAGTCATACAGTCTATCTTAAAATAAATGAATGATTTTTTGTTTTTATAACTTATCCCTAATGCTTTCTAAAATGGCAATTTTCTTTTTAGTAAGTTCATTGTGCTCCCTTAAAGCCCTACTAATTTCTTGCAAAGTTTCTATTTTTGTGGCGTCCATCGGTAAGGCCTTTTCTCTACATCTGTAGAGATGGTACCCTACTCCTCTTCAATATTCTATTTGATTCTGAAGAGGTTGATCCTTCCTCAGCTCCTGGACTGCAACTCCTCTTAAGTGGTACAGAACATGAGGGTGCCTCTACTTTACCCAAAGTAAATGAAGAAATGGTCTTGGGCAGATGAATAGTTTTATCTCCTGAGTATATCTCATCAAATTCATTGAAATATTCCCAGGAGATTCTACTCGGCCCAGTGGATTTTGCATTATCCTTAATGTTTGTATATGTTTTTTTTTTCCTCTACTTTTAACCGATCATATCTTCACTTACTTCGTGGCCATATTGAGAAAATGAATGTTTGATTTGACCCCACAAATTTTTCTTTTTTATTTTGGGGTCCCTAAAATTCTCCTTCCTTGCCATGTACTCACTTATTAGGAGTTGCTTTGCCTCTTTATTCCACACAAATTCCTTACCTAAAATTGTCCTCCGGAGGCGTGTCAGCCGGGAGCTGACAGCCGAGCCGGACGCATCCAGGAATTTGGATATCGGTCAAAATACTTGGGAATTCCAAGTTTGGCCAAATCCAAATTTCTAATTGATTCGATGCAGGGAAATTCCACTTTCGCTACGTAAAACAAAGGATTTGTTTTACATAAAAGCAGGTAGATTTTCTCTCATCGATCAGTCGAGCTTGCCTCTTCTACTGTTGACCTAGTCGGTGCTATTATTGTTCCAACTAAGTTATTGTTTTATTTCTGATTTTCTGTATACCTTTTTATTTTAGCATTATTGTATATTCAGACCTTTTCAGGTTAGGATATTACATTGATCCATATTTGTTCATGTACTGATTGTTTATTTTTCTTGTATTTTGTGTCTAAGTTGTTCTTCCGTAAGTTAAGAACACTTAGAAATATTTATCTTGCTTTTTCTATTTTATATTTTGATTTGTACTTTGTCTAAGTAGTTCTTTCCGGTAAGTCAAAGAACTCTTAGAAATATTTTCATAATCATTGTTGCATTATTATTTCCGATATTTTATCTAAGATATTTTCTTTCTTAAGTTAAGAAAATACTTAATACATTTGTTTCTTTCATTTTCTATTTTATGCTAAGTTGTTTCTTCCGTAAGTCAAGAAACACTTATAAATATTTGTGCATTTATTTTACTATATTTGATTCTCTTGTTTATTTTCTGTTCTAAGTTGTTTCTTCCGTAAGTCAAGAAACACTTAGACATATTTCTATAATCTGTTTCATTTTTGCATTTCTCGTTTTATATTTTGAGTATTTTATTTTTCCACTCTAAGTCGTTTCTTCCGTAAGTCAAGAAACACTTAGAAATATTTCCATATTTTACTCTCACATTTACATACTTCATTTATCTATATTTCTGTCCTAAGTTGTTTCTTCCGTAAGTCAAGAAACACTTAGAAACATTTTTTTTCTTTGCATTATATTTTTTATACCATTTAATTTAATTGTTTACTAAGTTATTCCTTCCGTAAGTCAAGGAATACTTAGATCATTTTTACCTATCTGTTTTCCATTTTTGCTCTGTTACTTTGTAACTGTTCCTTGGAACCGTTACCTATAACAGATATTTGTCACTGGAACTGTTATTTATAACAGCGGTAGTATTTAACCTTTCTACCAGCGACAAACCAAAGATGGTGAATACCCGATCCAATTCCGGGGATAGGAAGAAGCCCGAAGAGCCGGCGATGGGTCCTACAGGCCCAAATGCCCCCTCTCGGCAACAAAATAAATAGCCACCACTAGAATACCACCATCACCATCACCCTTATTAAACTTTATTAAGACACAATTTTTCAACATATCAATTTACATTGCTAGCTTCCTATTGCTATATCAAAGAGATAGACTAACAATGGTCAGCATATTGTTATCAAAGAGACCAATTATATTCGGCATTGGCAGCAACAGAGACGAATGGAAATTGGCTTTATAAAAATTAAGTATACCAATATGTTGTCGTACGGCCGTAGCGTCCTCCTGGTTTTCAGGAGTTTCTGGACGATCTACGACCGCCGCTCTTGAAGAGGATCTCAAGTTTCGAGAGTCCATCTTCGTATTTAAGGAGTTTATTAGGATATCGGCCGTTACGGGCAAGAAGATCCGCCGAACCTCTGTGGTAGGTGAGGGGACACCGGCAATCAGAATTCTCTAACCGTTCGAGCTTTCTTACAGATAAAATGTTCTTACATGAATTATATATATGTTAGAATTCTGATGCGTGGTGTATACCTCAAGTTCCACAGAGATGTCGGCCTTCTCACGTCGTGGAGCCGTGTTCCCTCTCCTCGAGAGAGGTACGAGAATGCCGGTCGTGTCGACCCTTCCTGCTGCCAGTCGCTTCGTATAGCTACCTTTTCGCTAACAGTATTTGATATAGTTACTATTTGCGTAAGGTTTCGGAGACGAAACGTTATTGCAGCTCAACCTGATCGGAAAAGCAATTACAAGTCCCCGTCGGGGCTTTTATTCGCTCTTTACCGTGACAGGCCCAAATAACGCTGTGGTCAGTTCGACACGATGTGAGGTAGTTCTAAGACCAATGTCTTTTCTATCTCAGTAAGTCGTGTTCTACTGTCAGGAAGCGTTTTGCAGTCGACACGCCGGTTCTCGTATTCTCGATGATTTAACTTCTAAGTTGAATAACCATTATTAAGTATTTCTTCAATTCAGGACGTCTTCGACGATAACAGGATAGCGGTAATAATTAAAACTCAAAGGTAGCTTGGTAGCGCACCGAACCAACAAGGTCTTACGGGGCTAGTAGAGTATGTGCGACTGGACCCCGATCGGAAGATGTGCTGTTCTTTTATACACATCGTGTTTGAGAAAATTCAGCACACTTCCGCCGAGAGGCCAATGACAGCGCAGTTAATAACGAGCACTGTGATTGGCCGGTCAAAGTAACAATCTTTGTCGTGATTGGTTACCTTGGCGACACTCCCTCCCCTCCGAAGACCTGTTGGTAGGGTGTTTTTTTATTGAAAAAATTAAGAAAATTTACAAAAATTTTTCAGTAAACATATGAAATTCACAATTAATAAACATATGTAAAAGAAACGAAAACAGTGGTACAATATAATTTCAATATATAATTGTAGCAAAGGAAAATTCTTATAGCTAGGCCATTTATTAAAAATAAAAATAGTCATAATTAAGACATTAAATGTTCAAGTTATAAGTCAAAAAGGTATATATAAAACAAAGAAATTGTGATAAGGTTACAATTAATACACAATGTGAAAATTGTTAAGTGGAATATCGACTCGGTATCTCCCCAAGTGCATAAATTCGTGAAACATATTTAATTGGTTACCGCAGAGTGTCTATCCAAGTTGAAATGCGCCTTGTACAATATTTTAAGGCATGAAATATTTATAAAACTTGAAATGATTGTGACACTTATAGAGCTGTAACGATAATATAAAATATATAATTTCACTCGAAAATACATGTTATGCGAAATATTCCTGCAAGGAAAATGTTTTAAGATAATTTATTAAGAAAATTAAACGTCAAAGTACAATAATTCTCAGCTAAATCTAAATCAGCTTCGAAATTATTCTAAGTTTTTACACTTCTATTGGGAAGTTGCCAGACAGACTAAAACTTTTGAACTGAAAATATATTACTTGTAAATAAAATTAGGTAAAATTGATTTCTGCAATCTTCCAATATAGTTGTAAAAATTAAAAAATACTTAGAGTATGAAATAAAAGAGAAAATTTTCAATATTAAATTGTCTTTTGAGGGTATAAAAATGTAGAAAAATCTAAAATGTCAATGTGTGGTGTTTAAACACTTGTAAGATTTCGCGGTTAAAATATCAAATTCACTTGGCAAAGTTTGTAAATATGACGAAAAGTTTTAAAGATTTACACTTAGAAAAGTTTGTAAAATGTTTTTATATGGGAAAAAAGAGAATTATTAGTCTGTTTAAACACTTACGTGGGGCTTATACGGGGGCATCCCGTGGTGGTGGAGCTGGCCTGATGTCGTCTACGTGAATGATTCTGTCGACATCTTGATCTCTACGTACTTCGTACGTATGGTCTCCTGCCACTCTGAGGATGGTGTGGGGGCCCGTCCAGGTGGGGCCGAAGTTCCCTCTGGTATGGTTCCTTACCAAGACTTGTTCGCCTTGTAAGTAGGTTCTGGGTTGGCGGACATCCTCGTTCTCTGGGAAGAGATTCCTGGCGTATAGGGTGGCTCGTTGAACGGCTCGTTCGACCCTCTGCTGGCGTGTCTCTTCTCGTCTCACCTGGTGCTCAGTTTCCTGAGATCTTCTCGGTCTGTAGCCCAGTAAAAGTTCCGCCGGAGTCTGGCCTGTGGCTTCATTTTGGCGGGTACGAAGGCTGAAAATAACATCAGCTAGGTAGGATTCCCATCTGGGGTCCTCAGGGGATGAAACTCGTGCACGAAGACCTTTCTTCAATTCCTGGACTCGTCAGGAGGCAGTCAGTGGCTAGAAGAACATATCTATTTTTGGTGCCTCTTGCGGCTGGATACGGCCCAAGAATGTCGAAAGATATCCTTTCCCAAGGATTTACAGGCTCTCTAGGAATAATGGGTGCTTTTGGCTGTCTGGCTGCGGCCTTCGTCGTGGCACATATCAGGCATGACCTGACATATTTTGTCACATCTTTTGCGATTGTTGGCCAGTAATATACTTCTTTAATGGCCCTTGTGGTCTCCTCCTGGCCGGGGTGATTTGCTTCCTCGCTGTCATGATAACACTCCAGGACTTCGGGTCTGAAAGCATCGGGTACGAGGATTTTTCTGAGGTTTTGGCCGGCTGTGTAGTAGGCTGTGTTGTTTTCTACTACAAATTCTTCTAGCAGGCTCTGCTCGACTTCGTTCCTCGGGCCTCTGGCGGTGATTTTATGCCATCTTCGAACGAACCTCTGCATGCCTGTTTGCACCTGGTGACTTCGTGCGATTCTGGTTTGCAGAGGCATTTCTCTCAAATCGTCGAGGATGGGGTGTTCTGCCCCTTCTTCTTCGTCGTCTAAAAGGCAGAGTAATGGGAAGTCCTCTGGTTCGGCTTCAGGCGGAGACTGTATTGGCCAGGAGATTCGGTCAATTTGACTGTCTATGTCTTCTTCTGTGGTTTGGTCATTTTCTGCTGGATTTCGTGAGAGGTGATCAGGAAGTTGGTTTTCTTTCCCTGGTATATGAACCACCTCGAAATTAAATTCCTGTAATAGCAGTGACCATCTTGACAGTTTGGCTTTGTCGGCTTGGTATTTGTCTAACCATAGCAACGCTGTACTGTCGGTGAGAAGAGTGAATTTTTTCTCCTGGAGGAAGTGACGAAATTTCTTAAGTGCCCATATAACTGCTAAGCACTCTTTTTCATTTATATGATATTTTCTTTCGGCTGGTCGAAGTTTAGTGGAAGCGTAAGCAATTATCTTCCGTTCTTCGGTCGAGCCTTGAAATAGGACAGCCCCCATACCATATTCGGAGGCATCAGTCTGCAGGCTAAATGGCTGGTTCATGTCAGGTCGCTCTAGGTGAAGATCTCCAGATAGGGCTGTTTTCAATGTGTTGAAAGCTGTCTCGGCTTCTGGCGTCCATTTGAAATATTTCTTTTTCGATGTTAAGTCAGTCAAAGGAGTGATAATGACTGCGAAGTTTGGAACAAAATCTCGGAGCCAATTTGCTGTCCCAATAAAACTTCTCAGTTGTTTGACAGATTTGGGTCGCTGAAAACCTTGGATTTTCTCACAATGTTTTTCCAAGGGTTGAGTATCTGTGTCGGTTACTTTGTGGCCCAAGTACTCTAACGTGTTGGTAGCAAACCGACATTTCTTCAACGAAACCCAGAGTCCATGTGTTCTGAGTCGCTCTAGGACGAGGTGGAGATGCTTCTGATGATCTTCCCAGGAGTTGGAATAAATGATTATATCATCCATATAGACTTTTACAAATTCGTCTATGAAACCAGCGAAAACTGATGTAACCAATTTTTGGAAGGCTGCAGGTCCATTTTTGAGTCCGAATGGCATAACTACGAACTCATAAGACGATCCGTCGGGTAGACTGAATGCTGTCAGCGGAATCGAATCTTTGTGTAGTGGTATTTGCCAAAAACCACTCTTCAAATCTAATGTCGAAAATATTCTCGCCGTTCCTAGCTCTTTAATTGCATCGTGGATTGGCGGTAGGGCGGAGACCTCGTCGATTGTTATCTTGTTGATTTTACGATAATCAACACAAAATCGAGGCGTGCCATCCTTCTTCTTGACGATCACCACTGGGCTGTTATAGGGTGATCGACTTGGTCGGATGACACCTGCTGCAAGCATCTCCTGGACTTCATCGAACATTATTTTCTTCTTAGCTGGAGAACATTTAAATGGCTTCGTATTGATCGGCCGTGTGTCTGTCAGCTTGATTTCCATCACCGTGTCTCGGGTAGTGGGTTGTTTAAGTTTATCGTCGAAGACGTCTTCGTACTCCTGCAGGAGTTCCCTTACGGTTGGGACTGCAAATTGTGGAGCTTGGTCATCTTGGAGTTGAGTCTTTGAGTTGCATTGTTTGGCTGAATGCGACTTCCAGTAGAGGACTTTTCGTGATTCTTTTCCCACGTGTAGACATTTTCGGTTAATGTCTATTAGTACCTCTTCTTTTTGGAGCCATGGCATACCCAGAATTAGATCTTGGTTCAGATCTTTGACAATGGCACATCTCGTTGTGGACTGGAAACTTCCAAAATCGATCGTGACTTCGACTGTACCCTGACTATGTGTAGTGGTGTGTTTGCAAGCCAACTGGACCATTCTCCGCCTTTTATGAATATCTGCCGCTTGAACCAAGTCAGGATTGATATAATTCATCGATGCACCGGTATCGATGAGGACCTGGGCTTTCTTTGAATTGATGTTCACATCGATTCGTGGCAGATTTGAAACTTTCATGGCGTTGATTGGATTAAGTTGGGGCACCGCATCTGGAGAGAGGCTTAGTGGGTGCCCCTCTCGTCGTTTCCCTGGTTGTTAGGTTGTTGTCGGGGTTTCGGCGTTGGTTTCTGAGTTGGATTTCTATTTCTCCAATCATCTATAGTCTCAGAAGTTCTCGGTTGCCTCTGTGAAAATTGTCCCCTGGCTTGATTCTGGTTTGATTGTTTTGCGGCTTTTGGCGGGTCGGGTTGTCGATTTGCACGTCGTGAAATGTTCTCGTCTGCTTCCAATTCTTCGCAGATTCGCCTCAGGTCTTCTTCAGTTCTCGGCATGTTGTTGCGAAGACTTTTTCTGATTTCTGGGCGAATTAGGTTGGCAATGGCCCTGCACCGTTCTTCTTCGTCGATATGTGGTAATAATCGTCGAAAAAGAGCCATCTTGGTTGAAATAAATTCGGCTATTGGCTGATATTTTTGGTAATGTCCGTATAACTTGGACATTAGTGATGATCTCTTCGTTGTGTTGTCGAAGTGATCGATCAGCCTGTTTAAAAATGATTCGTAGTTTAGACCAGTCGTGAATTGGCTCTGTGCCCATTGAGCTGCCTCTCCTATTAGTGATTTTTCTAGGATGTAGGCTATCCAGTGTTTGGTATCGATGTTCATATTGCTCATGTGGTCTATTATGTCATCTACGAATTGTTGTGGATTTTCGGTATCATCGCCGGAGTATTGAGGTGGTGCAGGGGTCCATTTTGGTTGTGGGATCTCGATCTTTTTCTCCTGGGCTTCAGATTTGGGTTGTACCAGTGTTAAAGCTGTGACTGCTTGTATCAGCGTGGACAATACTGTAGCCAGGTCTGGGGTGTGGGTATCTTCTATGTGTTGGGCGCCATGTCGTACGGCCGTAGCGTCCTCCTGGTTTTCAGGAGTTTCTGGACGATCTACGACCGCCGCTCTTGAAGAGGATCTCAAGTTTCGAGAGTCCATCTTCGTATTTAAGGAGTTTATTAGGATATCGGCCGTTACGGGCAAGAAGATCCGCCGAACCTCTGTGGTAGGTGAGGGGACACCGGCAATCAGAATTCTCTAACCGTTCGAGCTTTCTTACAGATAAAATGTTCTTACATGAATTATATATATGTTAGAATTCTGATGCATGGTGTATACCTCAAGTTCCACAGAGATGTCGGCCTTCTCACGTCGTGGAGCCGTGTTCCCTCTCCTCGAGAGAGGTACGAGAATGACGGTCGTGTCGACCCTTCCTGCTGCCAGTCGCTTCGTATAGCTACCTTTTCGCTAACAGTATTTGATATAGTTACTATTTGCGTAAGGTTTCGGAGACGAAACGTTATTGCAGCTCAACCTGATCGGAAAAGCAATTACAAGTCCCCGTCGGGGCTTTTATTCGCTCTTTACCGTGACAGGCCCAAATAACGCTGTGGTCAGTTCGACACGATGTGAGGTAGTTCTAAGACCAATGTCTTTTCTATCTCAGTAAGTCGTGTTCTACTGTCAGGAAGCGTTTTGCAGTCGACACGCCGGTTCTCGTATTCTCGATGATTTAACTTCTAAGTTGAATAACCATTATTAAGTATTTCTTCAATTCAGGACGTCTTCGACGATAACAGGATAGCGGTAATAATTAAAACTCAAAGGTAGCTTGGTAGCGCACCGAACCAACAAGGTCTTACGGGGCTAGTAGAGTATGTGCGACTGGACCCCGATCGGAAGATGTGCTGTTCTTTTATACACATCGTGTTTGAGAAAATTCAGCACACTTCCGCCGAGAGGCCAATGACAGCGCAGTTAATAACGAGCACTGTGATTGGCCGGCCAAAGTAACAATCTTTGTCGTGATTGGTTACCTTGGCGACAATGTAATGAATTTTTAATAAAACGCATCAGAAATAAATGACCATAGCTGATACGGAAATAAAGGCAGTATTATAATATATATTATAATACTATACTCTATACAAAGAACAAAGAAACTGTTACTAGCAACAGAAATGGACTTCTGGAGAAGAGCAGCAGGAAAATCAAGAAGAGATCGGATACCAAATGAGAGAATACGTGAAATGATGGGAGTCAAGCATACAATAGTTGATGACAAAAACAAAACAGTTAATATGGTACGGCCATGTACAGAGAATGCCAGATGACAGGATTCCAAAACAGATTTTGACGTGGACACCACAAGGGAGAAGGCAAAGAGGAAGGCCGAGAAAAAGCTGGAGAGAGGGAATTGAAAAAGAACTAGAGGAAAGAGAAATCCCTCCAGACCTATGGCTGAATAGAGAAGAATGGCGGTTAGGAGTCGGAAGGCGTCGGAGAATGCTGTAAACCGATAGTAGTAGTATTATAATATATATTAATAAATTGGAAGATAAGAAAATCCCACAACTTCTTTATAAGATATCATGTAAGTTTTACTTACAATAAAATCTTATTTAGCATTAAAAGATTTTGTTTAGATGTTTTAAAAACACGGTGAAAAACACAATATGAAGGTTTTATTCTTTATTTTAGGTTTGGAAGAATAGAAAAAAAATTTACATTTGCCAGAAATTCTTCTTATCCATATTTAGTGTCAGTCAGAGACCCGTAAATACTATTGCTCGAAAAATGCAATCTGGCAGTGGTATTATTGAGAACCGTGGAGGAGACAAACGGTCTTTCAAGAATGTTGAAAAATGTGAAGCTGTTAAAAAATTTATAGCCAGTTTGAAAGGACATTACGGGCGTGCTAAATCTCGGCGCATTTATCTATCATCTGAAAATAATATAACTATTGTATGGAATCTGTACAATAAAAGTACTGCTGAGAATTTGAAAGTAAATTACAAGTATTTTAGTAGGATCTTTAATAGTCATTTTAATATTGTATTTGGAAGCCCTGCTACTGACGTATGTGGTTTTTGTGTCAGGACCCAAACTTCTATTAGCCTTTGTAAAGACAAAACTGCTGTTGAAGGCGTAACTCCCACTGCTGTAGGCTCTGTCAGGATAGGTGAGGTAGGTCCAAGGGGTCATGTCGCTTCAATCTCTTCGCTTGTTGGTTGTTGAGAAGATTGTGTGCCAGGGTATTAGGATGCACCCGCAACCTGTTTTGATATTGTTCAGAAGTTTTTTTGCACTCTTCAGAGACTGTTAGTACG
This sequence comes from Diabrotica undecimpunctata, assembly GCF_040954645.1. Classification (NCBI taxonomy): domain Eukaryota; kingdom Metazoa; phylum Arthropoda; class Insecta; order Coleoptera; family Chrysomelidae; genus Diabrotica; species Diabrotica undecimpunctata. The sequence goes on from NW_027311999.1 coordinate 36,685, forward strand.
TGAAGATCTCTATGTATTGCATCATTCTGGATATACCAAGGTGCATTAGCGATTGTTCTCAGAGTTTTGGATTGGAATCTTTGTATTATCATAATATTAGATTTGCTAGCTGAACCCCAGAGCTGTGAGCCATATGTCCAAATGGGTTTTATTATTGTTTTGTATATCAGCAGCTTGTTGTCAATCGATAGGTGAGAGTTTTTTCCCAACATCCAGTTAAGTTTTCTGTATAAAATTCCTAATTGAAGCCTTTTCGTCCATATATGTTTGGTCCAAGTTAGACGTTTGTCAAGGTGAATACCTAAGTTTTTTACGTCATGCTTTTGGGGCAAAGGATGTCCATTGAGGTTAACTTGTGGACATGTACCTCTTCTTAGAGTGAATGTAATTTGTGTAGATTTTGAGGGGTTTACTCTAATTCTCCAGAGTTTAAGCCATTCATTTGTTTTGTTCAGATGTAGTTGCAGTCTCTCTGATGCTATTATTGGGTTGCTATGAGAGGCCAAGAAAGCAGTATCATCTGCGAATGTTGCAAGCGTTAGGTTATTGCTTATTGGCAAGTCAGCCGTATATATCAGGTACAGAATCGGTCCGAGCACACTACCCTGAGGTACACCAGATAGGATGGGGTAGAGTTTTGTATAGGCTTCACTATATTTTACCAGATATCTCCTTTCTGTAAGGTATGATTGAAGCAGTTTAAAGTAAGGGTAAGGTAAATTTTTCTTTAATTTGTACAGAAGTCCTGTATGCCACACCTTGTCAAAAGCTTGAGAGGCGTCTAAAAAGGCTGCAGTATAATATTGCTTGTTCTCGAGACTACTTCTTATTGTTGTGTATAGTCTGTGAACTTGTTCTATTGTACCATTGGTTACGAAAACCGAATTGATGGTCAGGTATGAGACACTTTTCGTCCAATATTGGTTTGATTTTTCGTAGTAGAAGTTTTTCGAAGACCTTAGAGATGACTGGGAGTAGACTAATCGGTCGGTATGACTTGACATCTTTTGGATCTTTACCAGGTTTTTGAATGAGTATAATCTGTGCCACTTTCCATTGCAGAGGGAAGTAATGCAGACTAAGCATAGCATTGAAGATCATAGTGATTATTCTGTAACAGTCATTGGTTAGTTCCTGGAGGATCTTACCCGTTATGAGGTCGAATCCCGGAGCCTTATTGGGTTGTATCTCATTCTTTATTATCTGTTTTACTTCTTTAATATTAAACTTGGTGATTGGTAGATCCATTTGATATGGAGCCTCAAGAAAAGAATTAAATGGTTCTTCTTGTTCTAATGGCACTACTCTGTTAAATGGACTAAATACTGTAGAAAGATGTTCAGCGAATGTCTCAGATTTTTCTGTGTCTGTTCTTGCCCATTTACCTTTGACATTTTTTAGAGGAGGTATGGCGTCTTGTGGACCTTTTACCTTTCTCGTCGCCTTCCATAGAGAATAATTGGTGTCTTTGGACGGAGTCAAATTTTCTAAGTAAGTTTGGATCCCCCTGTTTTTCTCTTCTTTTAATAGATTTTTAAGTCTTCTGGTAATTCTGTTTAAATTTTGTTTGTCAATAGGAGCGTGTGTGTTTTGCCACTTTTTTCTAAGTTTTCTTTTCTCATCGATCAGGTTTTTTGCACTTTGCGAACAGTTTATGCTTTCCTTCCATGTTGTTTGTTCAGGAGTAGAAATCCAACCTGCCTTTTGTATGGAGGTAGTAAGTTGTTGTACCGCATTTTCAATTTGTAATTCTGTTTTAAGTGGCAAGTTCGTTGGTATTTGTTCTGCTAGTGCGCTTCGGAATATTTTCCAATTTGTTTGATTATTGGTTAGGACTGGAAGCTTATTTCTGAGTATGATTTTGGAGTCTAGGTCAATTAGAATGGGAGAATGATCTGAAGAGAGGTCCCAGCATGATTCTATTGCTAAATAGTTTATTCTATAGCTATAAGAGATACCTTTAATCACACAGAAGTCTAAGAGATCTGGTGTTTTATTTGGATCTGTAGGCCAATAAGTTGGTTCTCCTGTAGATATGTGTTGTAGGTTGTTTCCTGTTATTGACTTCAGCAGTTGTCTACCCCTTGTTGTAATTACCCTAGAGCCCCAGTGATGATGTTTACAGTTAAAGTCTCCTCCTGCTATGAATTTGTGTCCAAGAGAACTGAAATAGGTGCTAAAGTTGTTTTCGTTGATTGGTTGACCAGGAGGACAGTAGACCGCAGATAAGGTAAGGTTGCCTAGCCAGTCTTCGATGACAATGCTAGTTGATTGCAGGTACTTTTCGCTGAGCTTATTTAACTCATGGTGTTTTATATTAGATTTGATAATAATAGCTGTGCCACCGTGTGCCTTGTCATTTGGATGTTTTGTGTAGTGGACAATGTATTTTGGAATTTTGATATAGTTTTTGTCTGTTAGATGAGCTTCTGATACAAGCATAACATCAATTTTCTTCTCGTCGAGGAAAATTTTTATTTCTTGGATGTGGTTCGTTAGGCCATTTGAGTTCCAGACGGCTATTTTAAGTCTGTGTTGCATTAGTGCATTTTGGAAATCATAGACATAAGAAGATTAAGCATAGTGTCCATTCTCTCTACTAGTTTTGTCATCAGGTTTTCAAGGTTGGCGATTTTCGTTGAATGGTTTGAGCCGACATTAGTTTGTTGATTTGTGATTTCATCCGCTTGACTATTTTCTGAAGTTTTTTGAGCGTAAGAAACACCAGGGGTTACTCTTTGACTATTGGTTTCATGGGTGTCTGTTCTGTGGGTCTCTTGATTCTTTCTGAGTTGGGGGAATTTTTCTTTTTGTATTTGTTTTTATACGCTGCAGCCCTTATAGTTGGCCGGATGGTTTCCCATACAAAGTACACATTTTACGTTATTGCTGCGTTCTTTTCGTGGACAGTGTAAGGTAAGATGATTACTTGCACACTTTACGCATCTTGGAGGCATATGGCAGAATTTTTGTGTGTGACCGTAGCGTTGACATTTGGTACATTGGGGAACCTGACGTTTGGGATATGGTGGTTCGAAGGACACAATCATGTTCTGGAGTGCTCTCACATCATATATGTCTTTATTATTTGGCTTAGTTTTTAATTCTATATAAAAGAGCGGAAGCGCTATTTTGGATCCATTCTTATATATATTAGCTATGTTGGTTACTTCGTGTCCCATTAATCCTAGCTCATGTACTAAAGTGTCTTTATCTGCTGTCTGATGCATATTACGAAGTAATATGCATCAGACGGTGCTATCATACGGTAGACAAAACTGAAATAGAGAAACTAAGAACTTCTCTACGTGTACATAAAATACGGGCCAAACAATTTTTTAAACTAATAAAGGAAAAACCGGAACACACTGTTTCCTACTGTTTTGACCTTCAGCAGGTTCAAGTCTTACCGAAAGTGACAATTCAAGATGCATTTTACGCCCAGCAGTTGCCTTTTGATTGTTTTTGTATAACCGACGTGGATATTAAAAAGCCAGTTTTCTACAGCTGGATGGAACATCAAGCAAAAAGGGGATCTGCAGAAACAAGTTCTGCTCTACGTGATTTTCTTAATAAATCTGAATTTGGATCAGGTATAAAATAAAAATGCACACATGATGCATATGCTCATGCTATGGTTATACAGAGATGCACCACAAAATATTAAATTTGTGGTTCTTATTTTTCCGGTACGCGGGGTTCATATTTGCCAGCGGACCGTGTTTTCGGGCAAATAGAAAAAGTTACACGATCCTACAGTACAATAAAAACCCCTACACAATATTATGACATTTACTCCAAGAAGGGAGAAGTTAAACAACTTGGTAGAGACTGGACTGTTTATGATATAAAAACTGTGTTAACCTGTTTAAAAAATATTGAAGGAATCAGTGCAGCCAAACGAATTATTATTAAGAGATCACAAAACAACAATATTTTGCTTAAGACCGAACTATTCTACAGAAATGATGGTCCATCCAAAAAATTCCAAACATTATTGAAATGTGGAAAGAAGCTTTCGACTTTACACTTACCTGCTGTAGAACTCCAAAACAAAATTAAAATAAAAAAACTCCAGAGCCTCTCGAAACTATTAGTGGAACTGTCAGGGGTGAATTGGGTCAACGATCCTGAGCTAACATGGTTACAACCAATTCTTTCTGACACTGGTGAGAAAAATGACAATCAAGTTAACCTTGGTGAAACTGAGGATGATGACGTTATCGAAGGAGCTGAGTACTGTGATTGCAATGATGATGACCATGGGGACCTTTATGATATGTAAAATGCCATTATTGTTCCATTCATTTTTAAACATTATTTTGTATTTAAAAATAAAATACTATTTTTATGAAGCTACTTGAGTTTTTTTTACATCTTTACTACCAAAAGTCTGTCATACTGTAACAAAAATGAGGAATGTGGGGCAAAAATGTGCAGTGTAGAAATAGGGTAAACTCTAAAATGTACCTTTATACACCAACGAACTAATATTTGGAATAACAGAAGATGGAAGAGATTAGATAGAAATAAATTATGTAAAAGAAATAAATAAAGGGTATATATGAATTTTAAAATATAATAAAATTAATGCTGGCTAGCGACTATGCAGGAGAATGACCACTCGACACTCAAAGAGGGATTCGGCCAATTTGCATGCCCTACAGAGACCGTAAGATATAAGAACGAATGACAAGAAAACCACCAAGAAATAAACAGATGAAAGATAAAGTTGCTCTACTGAATGTTTGGGCGCCAGGAAGTTAAATGTTTTCTTCCGAGATATCTTGTATTGCTGAAATAAGAAAGATAGGTACTAATTGAAATATTAAATTTTAACCCAACTTTAATAAATACCAATTTTATGTACAGACTATTTTAAACACTTATATATGACCCATCACCTCTTATGTACAATTAACTTATCTATATTTACAGTAAAATCCCAGAATGTAATGATAAACAATTTCCCCCCCCTAACGTACCTATTAATGTTAAATTTTGACAGAGGTTATACTCAATAATTATATATAAATAATATAAAATAAAATATAAGATAATATAAATATAAAATACTACTCACTAATATAATAGTTTAGTTTTCGTTTAATAAATGTTTAAGTTTGAAATTAAATGAACCTCTCCGGATAAGTGTGCACACGATAACCTGATGAAGAGAGATTCAAGGGAGAGTCAAAATCTCATCCCTTGGTAGACAATAAATAATTTAATTAAATTGTACTGACTATTGTTTTAGGAAAATTGAATGTAATTATTATTAAGGATATAAAAGTTAAAACCTTGAAGAGGATGTAATGTTATTAAAGATATTTAAATAAGAAACAAAAAAAATAAAACTAAGTTCTTCCAGCCGGTTTCCGTAGGTTTCCCTGGAAGGTCCTCTGGTGAAGAACTAGCTGCAGGTGGGTAAATTTACTCCAAACCTGGATTCCATATAAAAAAAAGGAGGTACTTTAAACCAAGTCCATTAAATTCTTCTTCAAAAAAAAACCATAAACTTAAAATTCTTCTTCCCCTTATCTTAATAAATTTTCCATACAAAAAAAATAATTATTCTTCCCTGACTTGCACTGGAATCCGTAAGTAGGCTAAAAAAACAGTTGTGTTACTCCAAGTCCTTTGTTCATACAAGAAAGTAAAGAAAAACCAAGAAGGTCAACAGGTTGCTTTAAATTAAAATAAAAACTATATTGTTTTTCTGTAGAAAATAACCTTGGGATGGTATGACAATGTTTTATAGGATATATTAAATAGATAGGTTTTCAGAAAGCATGGTCTATATATATTATAGAATAGAAAAAAAAGGAAATATTAGCCGGTTTAACGGTATGGAATTGAAATAGATAATTGTTGGTTTTCATCTTTGGAAAGAAATAAAGTTTGAGATAATGATAAAATCTAATACTTGTAATATATTTAGGTATTAATGAAATAAGTGACATAGGACATATATAAGATAGAATAGATAGCTAGATAGCTAAGAATATATATCGAGAGCGGATTAAAATAGATTTGAATTTCACTAACAATGGCGGATGATATGACATGTTTTACACATAATTTATTTATAACTTTAAACTTACCGGCTGAGGTGGTCCAAAATTAAAGTACTTTCCCAAAAAAACTAAATAACAAATGGCTTCTTCCAACACAACAGCTTTTCCACAAAAAAAATAAAAAATAAACTTAAACCCAATTCATGAAAATGGCACCTACAGCCGCCTTGAACAAACGATGTTCACTCGAAGAGATTCCAGCAACAAGTGCCGATTTGACGCTACGCTGTCACAAACGATGTACTTTCAGAGTCTTAGACAGAGGGCGGGATTTAATGCCAACTTTCGAAAATTATATTTTACTGGAGTTATTTAAATATTTGGTTTAAGAATATTTCAAAAATGAATTTAATTTATAATTAAATTAAAGGATTCCAGTGACAAAAAGGTAAATGGTTCTTTAAGTAACGGACTCGTTACATTCCCCTCTTACTTGGAGAAAAAAATTTTAAGTGAAAAAAATTTTTTTTTTCTTTTTACTTGACTGATGGGTTAGATGTAGGTTAACCAATACTTCAACCATATGTGGAGCAATCAAGAATCAAGAAAAAAAATAAACTTATATATAAAAAATTATAGCTAGGGCAACAATTTGCCAAGTACAGCTATAAACTATATTAACTCACTAAAATACTTCCAAAACAATCTACATCGATTCACACGATTTTCATTAACCACAGATTATGAGTGATGTAGAAATAAAGATATGGTTTCATCTAAAGAGACCCACATGTAACTAAGTACAAAGTCATGCTATTTAGAGTAAAGTTAAAGTAAGGTAAAACTCCAACATAGCATAGTATAGACTAGTAATACAAATACTCAATACAAATAATCCAAAATAATGTGAAATCGGACCCTGGTTCCAAAATTGACTCATCAATGGACAACAGATTTATAGAAGAGCATATCCAAGGAATAATCAATCAGGCAAATAGGTGGACCGATACACAATAATAAGTAATAATAAAAATACCAACGTACTTATATAAAACAATATAAGTAACAATAAAAATACCAAATGTATAGACAACAATATAAGTGTCGAATTGGATGGTAAATCCAAAATTGACCATACAGTGGACAACAGATTTATAAAGTAGCATATCCAAAGATAATCAATCAGGCAAATAATGACCCAATTCACACTATAACCAACTAAACCAAATAGGGTAGGTCCACATATACCCACATCCGGTAATATGTGCCTAACCTAAAAATTCATCAAATAAATTATTGAATCAAAATGTGGGACTAACGGCTTGAACAAAAGGACAGCCATAAAATCGATTCCATCCTGATGATCTGCCATCAGTACATTTGGGATCCAAAATAAAGACCAAAAATAAAACTAGGAGGTGTTATAAACTCAATCATCCTAGCAAATGCCAAGCTGAACAACTTGAGCTCAAAAAGGTAAAGTACCAAAGCATGTGAACTGCTCTGGTAACTTCTTACAACAAAATTAACTTATGCTGATACTCGATAACTATAGCATGTAGCTACTACAAATTTATAAGAATATCTAGCATAAGAGCACTAAAAAGAGTTTAATGTGCCAGTAAACTCTAACAACCATAGCAAAATAGTAAGAGTAAGGTAGAAGTAATAACAAAACAGAACATCAAGAACGAGTAGACCAATTTCTGAAGAAACTGCAAATTTATAATTCGTTCTGATACTAATAAAAGAGAACAGGATAATTCCTAATTCAATATACCAAAATATAGATAAGTGCCTGAGGAAAGAAGTGAAAATAACTATAAATGGTCATTTGTTGCCAAAATATGGAATCACTATCCATAACTGTAATCTAAACATGTTAGCTGTAAAGGGAGCAATCCATGACTTGAATAAACTATTTTATAAGTAAGAATAATAAATCAGCTAAGGAACAACAATTCTTATATTAGACCAAAGTCTGAAAATATTAAGGATTAAAGCTAAATGTTCAAATCCTAAGACGTTCTACTGCCTAGATAACTGTACAACTTGTCATGAAAATGGTGAATTCCGAAATTCATTGCACAACTGAGGCCAACAATTGAACTAAAACTTCGAACCCACATATTCAGTCACATATACACAGGCAGAATAGTCTATATAATATAGAAGTGTACTAAAATTATGCATACTGATTATCTATATAAATTCCTAATGACATAACAAAAAACCATCCCACATAGCAAATCCAGGTACATGTTACTATATAACTTGATTATGACCAATAACTGAATCAAATCCATACAAAAAAAATACAACATTCTTTCCAACTGGCAAAACAAGTAAGTAAAATGAGAACATAAGTTATACAACACATAAACATATAGCACAGTATAGTAGCATTACAATATTTAGTTCCATACCAATGCAACATCTAATATAAGTAAACACTCGAATGGCCTTAATAATTTTAACTTATTATAACAGATACTATTCAAAATATAAGCTTGTAGATATATCAAATCTGGTGATTAATAACAAAAATCTAAGAAAATATCAAATCGTAACCAAACCGAGCCAAAACAATAACACTCATAGGAATAAGTTAACTTAATAGACATTAAGTTAATCTTCCTCTGAAGATGAAGATGTTGCCTCATCTGTTGTATTATCAGGGAGTAAATCCTTTATATGAAATTGACCAATTCGTCTATTTGTCGAATTGTCTTTTAATTCATATACTAAAGGAGATATTACCCTAACAACAGTACAGGGAACATATTTCTGACAAAACTTAGCAGAAATGGCATCACCTTTATTTGATTTTACAAAATTCCGTTTCAACACTCGATCGCCCACAAAAAATCGCAAATCTCGTTTCCTCAAATTATACTGATGCTGATTTCTATGGTAAGAAGCTTTCAACTTCTTCCTAATGTCAGCGAATATTGGAGGTAAGTTTTGGAGATCTTCCATACGGTGAAGTTTCTCAGAAATTTGAGGAAGAGTTGTTGAATTTTCAGAAATTAAACCGAAATAATCACCTGACAATGGAACATGCCTACCAAAATTAACATAAGCTGGAGAGCACTGAGTGGTTTCATGAACAGAAGTTCGAATGGCTTGAGCAACTGAATGAATGTACTGATCCCAAGCTCTATGATCAGTGTAAGTGTAAGATCGAAGAGCAGTAACAATGCTACGATTTACACGTTCAGTGTGGTTAGCTTGCGGATGATAAGCTGCATTGTAGAATATCTTTTGGACCTTATATTTACTTAAAAGATCTTTAAAGGCTTTAGAAATAAATTGTGGACCATTATCACATGATACTATTTGGGGAATACCAAATAGTAAGAACACTTGCTCCTCTAAGAACTTCAAAATAGCTGGAGTTGTAGCCTTACGAAGAGGGCAAACTAAAGGAAATTTGGTGAAGTAATCTACAACTACCAAACAATACATATTACCTGAATAACTACGTGGATACGGTCCAATAAGGTCTAAAGAGATCATTTGCCAAGGAAAATTAATGTTCCTAAACGAACCCATTAATCCAGCTTGAGGTAGGTTACTCGGCTTGCATGTTGCACAAACTCTACATCTAGAGATGTATTTCTTAACTGAGTTGCGCAGACCAGGCCAGTAATATAACTCAGCTATTTTACTAAATGTTTTATAAAAACCAAAGTGACCTGATGTCACATCATCATGAAAAGTTCTCAAGACTTCATCCCTATTTGCTGTTGGGACTACTATTTTCCAATCAGACATATTCGATAAAGACTCAACTGGACTGATTACATGTTTATACAGGATATTATTCTCTACCTTGAAATCAGGATATCTAGTAGGTTCTTGGGTGACATTATGAATCATCTTTCGATACCAATTATCTGGAGATAAAGGGGACAGATCTAAAAGATTGATATCGAATGTACGTGACAACGCATCTGCAACCACAACACCATTGGCTTTGCGATGAACAATATTATAATCAAAGACAGAAAGCCTACAAATCCAACGGGATAAACGTTGTGACGGATTTTTCATGGAATGTAACCATAATAAAGAACTATGATCTGTGATGATAGTAAACTTACGACCCTCAAGATAGTACCGAAAGGCATCAAGACCATGGATAATTGCAAGAAGTTCTCTCTCTGTGGTGGAATAATTTTTCTGTGCTTTATTGAGCTTTTTGCTGGTATAAGCTATTGGATGTTCCGAACCATCCTTCATTTGAAACAGTACACCACCTGAAGCAGTGTTGGAACAATCTGTCATGAGATAGAAATGCTCTTTAAAATTCGGAGATGTCATGACAGGTGCACTAGTAAGAGCTTCTTTTATACGCCGGAAAGCATCATCGGCTTCTGAGGTCCATGTAATAGTTTGGCCTTTTTTCCTATTTTTAAGGAGATCTGTAAGTGGAGACAACAAAGTAGAATAAGACGGCACAAACCGACGATAATATCCACACATGCCTAATATCCTACGGACTTGAGTAGTAGTCTTAGGTATAGGAAAATCTTTGATAGCTGTAACTTTATCAGGGTCAGTCCTTAAACCTTTACTATCGACTACATATCCTAAAAATTTAAGACTAGGACGACAAAACTGACATTTATCTAAATTAATAGTTAAATTAGCCTCTTTGAGACGTAAAAACAACTTATCCAAAATTTCCATATGAAGAGAAAAATCAGGAGTGACAACCAAAATGTCATCCAAATAATAAAAAACATGGGGCTCTAACTGAGGACCAATGACTAAGTCCATCAGACGACACATTGTCTGAGGAGCTGAAACAAGACCAAAAGGCATAGTGACAAACTGAAATAATCCTTTCCCACTAACTGCAAAAGCTGTATACTTTTTACTTTCCTCACTCAAAGGAATCTGTAAAAAAGCTTTAGATAGATCGATAGAAGAAATATACCTAGCATTCTGGAGTTTACTTAGAATGACGTCTATTCGGGGAATAGGATAAGCATCCCGATTTGTAGTAATATTATTCAACTTTCGACCATCGAAGCAAACCCTAAAAGATCCATCTTTTTTCTTGGTTAACCACAAAGGACTACAGTAAGAAGACGTGGAAGGTTCAATGATCTTCAACTCTAACATGGAATCAATTTCCTTTTCCAAGTCAACTTGCCAAGCCTGAGGAATAGGATACTGATATTGTCTAAAAGGTGTGGTATCTCCCACTTCGATAGTGTGAGATATTAAGGATGTACGACCTAATTTGTCTTTTGACGAAAGGGTTGTAAATTTAGAGATCATATTCTCTAATTGACTTTGTTCTGAACTAGATAAACTAGTAAAATCCTGAATAGCACTAAGTAAGGACAGATTAAATTGAGAAATAGAAAAGGAAAAGTTAGAACAATTTAGTGTGCTATTAAAAGTATTTAAGAAGTCCATACCTAAAATTATAGAATTCTGAACTGAAGGAATAATATAGAATGTAATTTGTTTACATAAATCTGCTACTGTGATTTCAGTTTCAAATTTGCCTGTAATAGACTGAACTGTACCATCTGCAGTAGACACTTGCAGAGAAGAAATGGGCCTAATAAAAATCTCAGCATTTTTCAGTAAAGCTAATGAATGTGAACCTATCACAGAAATGTTCGAGCCACTATCTAAAAGAGCTAAACAAGCTTGTCCTAAAATCTTAATAGGAAGATAAGGTCTATTATCATTATGTTTTCTCACTAATAACGAATTCAAATCAAAACAATTATTATCTGATTGATCAAAAACTTTAAATGGTACTAAACCAAACTTATTATCTCTACATACACAATCAGAGGATGCAATAGGCAAACAAGAAGAATCAGAAATAAAAGAATCCTCCTGAATTGTGGTAGACTCTGGTATAGATACTGGAACTACTACACTGCTACTATTATGTTTATTACTAAAATTTGGGAAGATATTTGGGGAAGATAATCTATGCGAATCAAATGTATTATATTGAGAAGTTACTTCTTGGAGTGACTTGGTGTGGTGTGTGTTGGTTTTTTTTGAACAACCCCTTTCCCTTTCCGACTGGAAGATGGGTTTGGGTGACTTGACGTGGTTGGACCAGTGATTTCGTTTGATGTAACGGTTTGATTCCCTGATGGGGGTGTGGACGGAGAAACGCTCAGGGGACGGACCTCCGATCGTTCGTTTCCCGAACACTTAAAGCAATTTCGTTTGAGGGTATTTTCCTTACCACAACCGTGGCAGAAAATACGGGTACGAGGTATGCCGCAATCATAAAAAGTGTGGCCAGACTCACGACAATTCCAGCACACTACAGAACTTACAACTGAGATATTACGCTCAGGGCCCTTAGATTGCCAAGAACGGTGTCTAAAAGGATTTTGGTGACCGAAAGAGTCAGAAGAGTGTTTGGAAGTGGTGGGAGGTTGAGAAGACCAAGATAAAGTTTCCTCCAAACGTTTACATTTCTCGGTGATGTCTGCTATACTGGTGATGTCTACTAAAGCTAATTGCTGGTGATAAAAAGGCAATAGACATTTTAGAATAATCTTAATTTTTGCAGAATCTGTTAGAGGAGTCTCAAGGCGACTACACATACCCAAAATGTTATTGATAAACATCGTAACAGACTCATTTGGCTTCTGTTTACGATTTTTGATTTGGTCTAGAAGGTCATCTTGAAATGAATATGGAAGAAAATCAGATTTAAGTTTCTGAGCCAAATCAGACCAATTAGAAAAATTATTGCGGTTGTTTCTAAACCACGTAAAAGCTGTGCCTGTAAACAATTCAGCAGAAGCTGCAAAAAGATCATCTTCACTTACTCCTCTCGATACTCGAAGACATTCCACCCTATCCAAAAAAGAAATTACTTGGTCATAATGACCTTCACCAGAAAATGTAATGCCCCATTTATGTACCTGAACAGGTTTGGGGTGTAGAAATGAGTTAGCTGCTTGGACAGAAGAAATAGGTGTTGAAGTAGCAATTGGATTTACTCGTGAATCAAGTTCACCCTCTAGGCTAAGAATTCGGATTGAAATTGAGCGTTTATAAGATTGCTGCTCCTCATTCGAACACGACAATAAATGAACACGGCCTGAGATATGAGCTAGACGTGATATCAGCCTGGAGTATAGGCTATCTTGGACAGTCCCTCTAAAATCGGATATCCTTTTAGCCAAATCATCCACAGTCTCATCAATCTCTTCTTGCTGCTCTAGAAAAGGAATACTTGTGGCAGAAATTTGTCGAAAGCTTCTGTTTCCTTCTTCTTGCCTTAAAGCTCCACGCAATAGTTTGCGTTTTAAATCCACATTGGAAGACTCATCAATATTGATGTCCCTAATTCTCAACTCATAATCTAATTCCTTGACTAATAAATGTTCTACCTTGAATGCAGACATTGTGAAAAAAAAATAGATGAATAAAGGAATAGACAAAGGAAATAATGTATTACCACTCCACAAAATTAATCGAAGAATAATCTAAGGTTTAAAAAAAATATATATCTAAATAAATATATAACAACACACCACAAAATCAATCCAAGAATAATCTAAAGTTATTCACAAAAATTTTAAAATGGTTAAGTAAAGTTAAGTAAATATAACACAATCCTTGAAGCAACACACAATGGTTTCAACAAGTATATGATTAACAAATAATTGAATATAAAAACCCACCAATATTGGCTAATATATATATATATATAAAAATAGTAATATCTAAATTATTAAATTCTTATAGTTCAATAATAGTAAAATAGATTGTTAACTGTACACAATGATTAAGTAGGTGAGGGTTTAAATATGAATATAAGTAAACTGCAGCAATACAAGTATACCTATAAATATAAATCTAATAAGAAAAGATAAATAAATAAGGAAGTTAAAAAAAAATGAACAAAGAGCAACAGGAACAAATTAGAAATAATAAAGAATATTTTGCAACGAGAAATATATTACAGAATGTACGGTCTGAACTGAGAATAGGCACCACGTTGGGCTCGCCAATGTAACAAAAATGAGGAATGTGGGGCAAAAATGTGCAGTGTAGAAATAGGGTAAACTCTAAAATGTACCTTTATACACCAACGAACTAATATTTGGAATAACAGAAGATGGAAGAGATTAGATAGAAATAAATTATGTAAAAGAAATAAATAAAGGGTATATATGAATTTTAAAATATAATAAAATTAATGCTGGCTAGCGACTATGCAGGAGAATGACCACTCGACACTCAAAGAGGGATTCGGCCAATTTGCATGCCCTACAGAGACCGTAAGATATAAGAACGAATGACAAGAAAACCACCAAGAAATAAACAGATGAAAGATAAAGTTGCTCTACTGAATGTTTGGGCGCCAGGAAGTTAAATGTTTTCTTCCGAGATATCTTGTATTGCTGAAATAAGAAAGATAGGTACTAATTGAAATATTAAATTTTAACCCAACTTTAATAAATACCAATTTTATGTACAGACTATTTTAAACACTTATATATGACCCATCACCTCTTATGTACAATTAACTTATCTATATTTACAGTAAAATCCCAGAATGTAATGATAAACAATTTCCTCCCCCTAACGTACCTATTAATGTTAAATTTTGACAGAGGTTATACTCAATAATTATATATAAATAATATAAAATAAAATATAAGATAATATAAATATAAAATACTACTCACTAATATAATAGTTTAGTTTTCGTTTAATAAATGTTTAAGTTTGAAATTAAATGAACCTCTCCGGATAAGTGTGCACACGATAACCTGATGAAGAGAGATTCAAGGGAGAGTCAAAATCTCATCCCTTGGTAGACAATAAATAATTTAATTAAATTGTACTGACTATTGTTTTAGGAAAATTGAATGTAATTATTATTAAGGATATAAAAGTTAAAACCTTGAAGAGGATGTAATGTTATTAAAGATATTTAAATAAGAAACAAAAAAAATAAAACTAAGTTCTTCCAGCCGGTTTCCGTAGGTTTCCCTGGAAGGTCCTCTGGTGAAGAACTAGCTGCAGGTGGGTAAATTTACTCCAAACCTGGATTCCATATAAAAAAAAGGAGGTACTTTAAACCAAGTCCATTAAATTCTTCTTCAAAAAAAACCATAAACTTAAAATTCTTCTTCCCCTTATCTTAATAAATTTTCCATACAAAAAAAATAATTATTCTTCCCTGACTTGCACTGGAATCCGTAAGTAGGCTAAAAAAACAGTTGTGTTACTCCAAGTCCTTTGTTCATACAAGAAAGTAAAGAAAAACCAAGAAGGTCAACAGGTTGCTTTAAATTAAAATAAAAACTATATTGTTTTTCTGTAGAAAATAACCTTGGGATGGTATGACAATGTTTTATAGGATATATTAAATAGATAGGTTTTCAGAAAGCATGGTCTATATATATTATAGAATAGAAAAAAAAAGGAAATATTAGCCGGTTTAACGGTATGGAATTGAAATAGATAATTGTTGGTTTTCATCTTTGGAAAGAAATAAAGTTTGAGATAATGATAAAATCTAATACTTGTAATATATTTAGGTATTAATGAAATAAGTGAAATAGGACATATATAAGATAGAATAGATAGCTAGATAGCTAAGAATATATATCGAGAGCGGATTAAAATAGATTTGAATTTCACTAACAATGGCGGATGATATGACATGTTTTACACATAATTTATTTATAACTTTAAACTTACCGGCTGAGGTGGTCCAAAATTAAAGTACTTTCCCAAAAAAACTAAATAACAAATGGCTTCTTCCAACACAACAGCTTTTCCACAAAAAAAATAAAAAATAAACTTAAACCCAATTCATGAAAATGGCACCTGCAGCCGCCTTGAACAAACGATGTTCACTCGAAGAGATTCCAGCAACAAGTGCCGATTTGACGCTACGCTGTCACAAACGATGTACTTTCAGAGTCTTAGACAGAGGGCGGGATTTAATGCCAACTTTCGAAAATTATATTTTACTGGAGTTATTTAAATATTTGGTTTAAGAATATTTCAAAAATGAATTTAATTTATAATTAAATTAAAGGATTCCAGTGACAAAAAGGTAAATGGTTCTTTAAGTAACGGACTCGTTACAATACCGCTTGGTGTAGACAATCAAAATGCGTTTTGTTCAACAGTTTTTTCAAGTTTTTTGGAATATTATCAATACTAAATTTTTAGCATATAGGTATAATATTTAAATGATTTTTCATCCATATTTTAGGTATATCAGTTTTTCGTTCAAGTTCTTGTCAAACGCATAGCAGTTTTTCTCTATTTGCCAAAATTACAAAAAATGGACAAAATGCATATAGAAAGTCTGCTCCTCAATTGTTCTTGTGTTTTCTCATCCATTTTAGATAATAAGTGTAAAAGACGAGCGTAAATAATCTCGACAGACTACACGAAATAAACAACAACCTTACTCGACAGCGAGTACGCGATCACTGTCGTGTTAGATTTTATCCAACGTGCACCGCGCAGTCCGCACCTCCCACTCCAACCCATTGTTTCGCTTTAAAATGCGATATATCCAAAGCATCACCAGGCATATCTAGAAGCTTTAAATCATAACTACCCGAAAATCAAAAATATAAGGGTAAATTCGAATTTGTTAGATTTTTTCTAACATCGACAGTGATCGCGGGTTAAACTAATGTAAATTATTCTATTAAAACAAAAACATATACTTAAAGTAGAAACATACTATATTAAAATACAAGCTACTGATTGTCTTTCCATGTATTATGGGCTATCATTTTTTTGGATGGTATGAATTTTAAGCAACCGCCATTCTTTTTAACTCCTGCTTTGGTTGCCAAAATAGCCTTTGCTGTTGAAGAGTTTAATAAATTCCGTTTGTAACTTTTTATGTAAAACAAATTATGCAAAACAAAAAGTAGCTGTAGCGTTTTTTTTTTAATTCGGAAATAAAAAAGCATTAGGATCATTTTTTAAATTAAATATTTGAGACCAATATTGCTCACAGTCATCTGAATTTAAATTTAATTTTTCAAAGTCTAATAGAGCGTGTTTTCTCCATTCATTATCTAACTCCTGAATATTGACATATTCTTTTAAAATAGGGAATTGATTAGTTACACATTGTAATGATTTTATTTCAAAGCTTTGTGCAATTTTGGGATCCAATATTGAAATTATTTTATATATAGGGTCGTTAAAGGTGAATCGATTTTTAATATTAATAACTAACTCTATATAGAATTCTAAAATACATTTAAAAAACTATCAAATTCTTTTTGGTTCAAATTTGGCTTATTTTTTAATTCTTTCAAGCTTTCTGTTGCAGCTACTCCTGTATAAATATCATGTAAACTAACAAAATTTGTAGGGTTTTCATGGTTAAGTCTAAATATGTCGTTGGTTCTTTTTATTACAGACATCTTTATAAAATTGGAACATAGCGTTCTCAACAGAGTTTCAGTTTGTGGCTGAACCTTACAAAGAAGTGGTTTTTCTGACTGAAAGAGTAAATTGAAGTCTGTCATTAGTCCTAAAGAATATGATATAAACTCTAAATATACCGGTGTGAACAAATTTGACATGGTTTCTAACATTGTTTCTGTTGTAATTGACGGGTCTTCAAATACATACTCTGTCAAATATGCTCTAAGTGGCTCATATTGCTCAAGTACTCTATCGACACATTCTCATAGATAACCATCTTGTTATGACTGGAGAGAGTATCTTGTGAATTTTCACTTGAAAAAAATTTTGGAACTCTATAAATTTGTGTCTCCTCAAAGCACTCCTATTAAAATGACTGCCTATGTTCCGTAGCAGATCTTTCACATGCCTAGGTAATTTTAAACATGCTTTTGATGTAGCTAAATGTGCCATATGACATGAGCATCTAATGCATACTATGTGTGGAAATTCTTCTTTTAACTTGGAAAATACAGAGTTAAACTCTCCAACCATAACATTGGTAGTATCCGATGAAAACCCTACAAAATTAGTTAGTGGAATATTCTTTGAAGTTAAATAGTTCTTTAGAATACCATATAAATCACTAGCTGTTGATCCATGAGCCTCGACAAGATCAAAAAATTGTGTATTGGTTGAATTATTTTCATAAATTACACAGGTTTACAAAAAAAATATTTTTTAAAATTGTTTGGAATTTCATAACTGATTTTTATGTATTTTTCAGCGCTGATTGCAAAAATGCAATCCATTTTTTTCTATCACGTAAGGTTTTCTCACAAAAAAGCAATTACTTTTTGGTATAATAACAAAATTTTAGCAATTTTTCAAATTTTTTCTTAAAGGATTTTATTTCATGTATAATACATGTTATAAACTACATATCTAGTACACTTACATTTCTCTTTAAGCTCATAAGTCCTTATAGAAACGCTTTTGCTTTCCGTCGAAGCTTCTTTTATTGCTTTTCCGGCTGTGTACTCGTTGAGGGTCATCTCGTTTTAGCATCCAGCAGTAGTCCGCTATCTATCATGGTGACGTTCCATCTTCCTTGATGCCTTCTTTCCATTTCCTTGATATCTTGGTGGAATCTTTCACCCTGCTCTTCACTTACATCACCAAGGTTTGCAAGGAAGTAGTCTAGATGTGAATGGAGGAAATGAACTTTAATGCTCATGTTACATCCCAGCTTCTTAAAGTTGTCGAGCATGTCTGCGACGATTGTCTTGTAGTTAGGATCTTTTTTGTTTCCTAGGAAACCGGTAACAACTAGTTTAAAAGATGTCCATGCTGCTTTTTCGTTTGTTTCCATTTTGTCCATAAAATTAGGATCTCTCATCAGTTTTCTAATGTCTGGTCCGACAAAGACTCCTTCCCTTAGTTTTGCCTCGGATAAACCAGGAAACTGTCCACAAAGATACTTGAAACACTCCCCTTCTTTTGGCAACGCCTTTACAAATTGTTTCATTAACTCCAACTTAATGTGGAGTGGTGGTAGTAATACCTTTTTGGGATCCACAAGGCGTTTCCTCTCAACATTTTTAACCCCTCACCTGTAAGGTTTTTCTCAAGGGCCAAACTTTTTTAATGTAGTGTTGCTTTCTGTCTCTACTGTCCCATTCACAGAGAAAGCAAGGCAACTTTGTATAACCACTTTGTTGACCAAGCAGCATTGAGATCACTTTCAAATCACCACATAGTGTCCATTTATGGTCTGAATAGCAGAGTTTGTTTAAAACCAGTTCGAGGTTTTCATATGGAGAATGGAACGGGATCGGTTGTGCCAGGATCGTAGCCATCACTGTCTTCTTCACTTTCACCTAGCTGAGCCAATGGCTCGTGGTCATCTAAAATACCATCCAAAGAAACTGGAGAGGGTATTGGTACTTCAGGTCCATGAGGAACAGGGCGAATGGCTGATTTGATGTTAGGGTAAGAAATATCCTTTTTGTTTTTCAAATTGAAACCTTGAACATTGCAAGAACAAAAATAGCAGTCATCACTATGGTTTTTGGGCTCCCTCCAAACCATTGGTATTCCAAAACGAAATGACTGCTTTTTACCTTGAAACCATTGTCTCAGTTCTTCAACACACACTGAACAAACTTTGTGTGGGGCCCAAGACTTGTCTTGATCACCCAACTTTATACCAAAATAGGCAAAATATACCTTTTCAACAAAATCGGAAATGTTTCTTTGTTGCTTTTGAACTGTATAGTTACCACAAATGTAGCAGAAGCAATCTGGTGAGTTGATACATCCTCTGGTAGCCATTTTTCATAAAACAACTTCACACCACAAGAAAACAATCTGTTTAGGCTGATGCTTTGAATTTATGTTCTTTGTAGTTCGACAAAAAAATCACTGAAATCACTTTATTGCCAACTATCCGTGTGTCACGAGATATCATTTAATACTACTGTCACAATCACTACTACAAATCACTAGTAACCACAGCACGTGAACAGCACAGAGTGAAGAGATACTGTGAACTGAAGAACAGGTAGCAGAAGCTCACTGCTTGGTGATGGAGAGGGGGATGGGCACTGTGGCAGGCACTGACATAAAAGATGCTCAGTGAGTCAGTAAGTGGATGGCGAGGGAGGGGAGGCAATGGACAAGTACCGACATGAAAATAATGCTGGTTTCTCCTAATCAACTCTTTATTTTACATACAACTTGTATAGTAAAAAAACAGCTAACTAACTGAAAATACCTTAAAGTATTTTTTATACTTATTAAAAGTACCATGGGCTTAATAAACAGTTCATAAAGATCCAAAAAACAAAAATTCAAACTCACTAGAGTACGGAACTATGTATAAAAATATCGAAAAAAAGCTAAAAATAGACAAGCAGTTTGTGGAATAACTGTACGTGATGGAATGTTTTCACTATTTTTCCCAAAATTAGCGTTGAAAATACTATAAAAATCACTTATTCAATTTTAAACAATTTTTATGTCACAGACCTGTGTTATAGTAGTGAATGCACATTGCTTTTTTACTGAAATATCAGTAGTTTCATCCATAACCAAAGAAAAAAAACATCATGGCTCCCTTAATTTAATATATAGTTCTTCAAGAAAATTATACCCCAAGTTATTGCAAATAATTGACTTAGCTTTGGTTCGTTTTAAGTGTAATTGTTTAGAAATTTTCGAGTCATAACATATATTTTGAATTAAAGGAGTTAGGGTGTCTACTAATAGAAATGGCAGGTTATTGCTTGCCAACAAGGCACATAACTTTAACTCTGCCGTTTTTACAGCTACATCACCAGCATTTGGTTTATACAATTCAGTGAGTTTAGTATTGCTCGCCACTTTTGTCCAATTTAATTTATGCCTTTCACTTATTGAATGTTTTAATAATACACTTTTATGAGCTACAATATCACAATCACATACCTTGCAATAGGCGTACTCATTACCCTCAGATGATGGTTGTTTTATTGATTTTTCAAACCAATTCTTAAACTGGGTACACTTTTCCAAGAGCTGTTAAAAGTCTTCTTTTTTACACTCTTTGAGGCTTTCTCTATTTTTATTTTCTTTTTTGCTGGTGTTGTAGGATCATTCTAAAAATATAATCATAATTTAGATGGTGTGAATCAATAAAATATTAGTCAATACAAATGAATGGGTGATTGGAAAAAGGATAACATTCCTGCGAATGTTATCCTTTTTCCAATCAAAATCAAAAACGTAAGTAAAACAAAATAAAAAAGGGCATTTATAAAGAACTAATTTTTATTTCAGAAATAAACTTGAAACAAATGACATTTACATTATTTTCAGTCTTCTGGGTCACTGTTCTCTCTATTTGTTGTAGGATTTGTGAGTATATTGTCATAGAAGGTCCTGTAGTCTTCTGGTATATAATGTATTATTTTGGAAACATCTTGTAACTTCTTGGAGTTGATAGGAAGTTTGCCATTGTATGCTTTTGTGATGGGAAGGTTTACATTATCTTGTTTCTTTATATTAAAAAGACCATAGGTGAAACCATCAATGAGTTCAGACGCCTTGATATAGCCTTTTATTGTTTGGGTATATGTTAAATGTCTGTATTTGCTTATGGTAAATGACTGCTTTTTTTCAACATCTTTGACAGTCTTTTTAAAATATTCTGGCCACCAGCCTTTGAAATCCAGTATATCGGTATTTGTTAGCCGTTTTACTTGGAACTTATTATTGTTCTTTTTCTTAGAAGACGCAATAAGTTCATTATATTGATCAGGAGAATAAATCCTATCAAATTTTTTTAACACTTTGG
This sequence comes from Diabrotica undecimpunctata, assembly GCF_040954645.1. Lineage (NCBI taxonomy): Eukaryota > Metazoa > Arthropoda > Insecta > Coleoptera > Chrysomelidae > Diabrotica > Diabrotica undecimpunctata. The sequence goes on from NW_027311999.1 coordinate 58,444, forward strand.
CTACTGGCTATAAATTTGAAGTTTTTTGTCAGAAACTGAAACTATATTTTGCTAAAATTCACAATATTTAATACTAAAAACATGTAAATATCAACATTTAGGTATTTTTTTGAAAAAAAATCATGTGTAAGGGCCATGTCAAAAAATGGTACACACAGTTTGTGGCAGAAATAAATGCGTAATTATCTTCTTAGAAACTATGTGTACCATTTTTGGACACAATGTTCATTTTTTTGCTTGACAGTAATGAGTGTCAAAAAAGCAGTTGGTACACAAAAACTTATCACTGCATGTTAGACAAGATGTTTAACACGTTTTGTTTCTTTTATAGCAAAGTTACGTCCATTTCTAGCACTATTATTTTTATAACATCTTGTACAACGACCTCTCTGTTCCACTTCGGAAAGTTTGTGATTTCTTTCTTGGTTAACACGACGATCATCCAAATTTTTCATCTGAATATTTCGACTACGAAAAATTTCTGAGGCGATTTCTTCTCTAAATTTAGTGATCTTATCTTTTTGTTTGTTATAGCCTCGTATGCAGTATGTGCATTTATAATAGATGTTTTAACCGTTCAAAGTTCAATTGAAACTTTCCTATACCACTTAATACCCCTACGCACTGCTGATGAATATGATGCTTTTTGATCAGAGACGTCTATAAATGTTTTCTCATTATTATACTGCACGATTGTGGAAGGCTTTCTCACGACACCCCTTTTTGTTGGCACGTCCACTATTTCAGGTACAGACTCCGTAGTGAGAAACATGACATCTCTTTTGTCTTTCCATTTTCCAATTATGATTTTACTGTTACTCTGTCTCATGACTAATTCACCCCTTTTTAATTTAGCCTCACTTACTACTTTTGGATTATGCTTCCTGTGTTTTCTCAGTGTGCCTATTAAATGTGTATCTTTGTACAGAAGTTCGTGTGCTAAATTCACGCTAGTGTAATAATTATCTGTGCACAAAACGCGACCTGAATGTAAAAGTGGTTCCATAGGCTGTAGCACCACTTTTGTACCAATTGGCTTTTCATTAGGTGTTTGCTCTTTTGCTGTATAAATTTTAAAATTGTATGTGTAACCTTTCACTCCACATAGTTTAAATAATTTCACACCGTATTTGTGACGCTTCCCCGGTATATATTAGCGAAAGCTCAGTCGTCCTCGAAAAGGAATCATCGTCTCATCTATACACACATTCTTGTCAGGAGTATATGCTGATTGGAACTTCTGGATTAACAAATTTTGCAAGGGAAGGAATTTTTTGAGCCTATCATCTGAGGCAATTTCGTTGTTTGAGAAGTGCAAATTGGACAAAAGAAGCTCAAACCTTATCCTGGACATGTGAACAAATTTTCCAATTTCATTTTTGTACAGCATATTGGTGCTAAAATAATCTTTCAAAGTGGGTTTACGATCCAAACCCATCCATATTAGAAGACATAATAAAACAAAAATTTCGGATTGATTTGTGTTTCTCCATTGTCCCAATAATGCTGTTTTTGTTAATGTTTCATTTGTAATTCCTGATACTATTTTCTGTTCAGCATATCTGTTGGTTTCCTCGGCAATAAGTGATAAGATATCGTTGTCAATAAATAATTTATAAAAATGAATTGGATGATCTCCTTCCCTATGTGCAAAAAAACATTGGGAGAATCCTGAATTTTCCGTGAAAGTAAATGTGTTCAAATTAACTACAAAATTATAAACTCAAAACTATAAAAGTGAATACTAAGTTATATATTACCTGCACAATTATTCCAAATGACATTATAATTAGGATTATTTAAAAAAATATCAGGTTCAGAATCGTTGTTGAGAGATTCTAGATCAGATTCGAATTCTAACTCTTGCCCATCACTGTTAATTTCTAAATTAGAGGAAGAAGAACACGAATCTTGATCATTTGGATCATCTATATCCATAGCATCATCATCATCATCTTCACTAATAAACTCATACTCTATTTCACTCATATTCTCGGCTATTTCACGTAGTTCAGCATCACTTAATTTTTTATTTGACATTTTAAGTACTAATTTTAGAACCGTAAACACACAAGACTAATATTGCACAAACAACAAGTTTCTGCAAGTCAGAAAATGGCCATAATATGCCATCTGCTGAAGGAGTCTCAAACTGCTCCGCCATAATTTTAAAAAATCGGTCATAGTACAGCCAGAATTTAGCAGTAAACTGTAGGAACCTAGATACGCATTTAAAACCATCAGAACTGTATTCACCAAATGTACACACAGCTTGAAACATTACCATTTCATGTGACCAAATTTGGTACACGCAGTTTCTGGTAAACATCAACTGTGTACCAGAAATGGTACACACAGTAGCCAAAGTGTTAAAGAGCGCTTAATAACTGAGAAGTTTCTGTCACAATGCAAAAAACGATGGCCTCGGATTGGAAAATATTGATGGATTTCTTGAAATTTACCATTCATGGTCAGTGCAGTAAACAACCTGGTTAAAGTGTGATTACGATTTTGTCCTGCACATGCATTACCAAAGACATGCAAGATTTTTACTTCTTCAGGGATATGTTCAGTTAAGAAGTCCAAAACCGACGTACTGACTTCATTGGGGTCTCGCTGAGCAGTCATCATGAGAGTAGCATTCGTAGACATTCAGGGATTCGATGTGGACGGATGGTTTGTTCCCAAAGAACTTACCATTGAAATAGGTTTTAAACGAAGTCATTACATCTTTTTGCCTCAGAAACCATTTAATGCGCTAAGTAATGGGGATAGGAAGACTGCCTCATACGTGGAGAAAAAACTGCTTGGAATTCGATACTCTGATGGGCAAGTAGAATTGTCCAAAATCAATGAAATACTAGAAACCAAGTTGTTGTATGCAGCAGGTTACATCTACGTTCGAGGAGAACAAAAAGCAGAATATTTGGATAAGAAACGTCACATTTTTGAGTTTTTCCCATTATTATTGATGTTTGCAAGTTTGATGGTACGCCTCGTGCTACTGGAAACGTTGGCCCTACTGCAAACCCATGTCATGCCGCTGGATTATTTTCATGTACCGAAAGAAATGTGGATCGTCTACGTCACTGGTTTGCCAATAACATAATACCATTGTAATTTTTGTATATGTATAAATAAATATATTAGAAATTAAACGTTTTTTTATTTAAAACATCTTTATTGATTGAGTCTTATATTACATGAAGATTCAAATTTTCTTCTTACAATTTCAAAAATAATTTTTAAAATTAAGATAAATACAGATGCTAATATTACACAGGACATTGTAAAGACATTATCTATTTCACTTTTCATATACTCGCTGGTGTTGTTGCTGCTGACACACTTGGTGTTGTTGCTGCTGACAAACATGGTATTGGTTGAATACGTCTTAATGGATATGTAGCTGGTGGCAGTTTTCTACAGGCCCAGGTGTCTTGCTGCTGCTGCTGCTGTAGATTCAACTCTTTGGGTTTCCACGTTTTGTTGTCAAAATGCAGGCTATCTAATTGTCTTGTAATATGTTTAAAATCCTCATATGATTTAATGTCTTTCTTTAACCGATCAAGTTTTCTTTGAAATTCTATTACTCTATGTATGTACTCGATGGGATTCATATTACTACTAAATATGTTCTACGTAGAATGTCACGTTTTATATATGTCAAGCGACATCTTGACTAACACATAACTGTGACGTTCTGCGTCGAATGTCACGTCCTGCGTTGAATGTCACGTGGCATTTCACGTTCTACGTCGAATGTCACGTCCTGCGTCGAATGTCACGTCATTTCACGTGACATTTCACGTTCTGCATCGAATGTCACGTTCTACGTCGGATGTCACGTTCTCTTAGGCACTGTACGGAAAAGAAGAAGAAGAAGAATGTTCATACTGATCGTTGACATGGCTTCTGTGTGTCACTAACGCTTTCATTTGACACCTCATACGTCAAAATCATGCCAATAGCAACGAAGATACGTTCTAGCGCCCATTTGGCAATGCTGCCATCTTTGTTTTTTCAAAGTTAAAGTATTCCCCGTCTCCTCCCCGTTCCAACGAGCCCTCGTACGTCACGATCGGACCAATAGAAACAAATATATGACGTAAAGACACGGCACATACTGCGTTCAACCCCATTTTTCATCCCCTTTCCAACGAGCCCTCGTACGTCATCCTACGTTAAGCCGTTTGGAACTTACGACCGGGGTTGCGATTTTAGGGGTTGCGATTTAGGGGATGGCCCCAGACATACATATCTTATCTACTCTTATCTTTTTATGGTTTCCGTGTTTTCCTCTTCTATCTACATCAATACCTTACCAGATTCACATACACTTTGTTTTTTGAGTACAGTCTGAATAGTTCTATTGTTAATTGCTAAAGTTGCCATAAAATATGTTTTGCAAACCCTTATGTTTTGCCCAGAAATTATAAAGGTAAATGCATTATTCGGTTTTCTTGGATTCGCAACATTACTGTATTTATATTTTGGATTTATTTGTGTAATATTTGATGCTATATATTCTCTTTGCTTTCCAAGATCTCCAAGCCTATAAAATTCTGAAAAAATGAGTTCTCGTTGTTCAGCAGAAATTTTGTCACAGCATTTAAGCCTACATTTTTGACCACATGGTGGTAGAATGAATCTTCGTGGCCTTTCTTTTTTTACTCTTAATAGTGTACCATTTTCATTTTTCTGTATTTGAGTAGAAATATAAGATTCTCCCTTGTTTCTTAAATTTTTTGATTGGTTCTTTTGCCATAATTCGGGTCTTATCTTTCTTTTTTTTTTTCCAATTTTCTCAGTTTGAGTTTCAGCCGACATTTTCTTTCTCATTGACGGATTCTCATCTTGGTCTACTTCTATTTCTGCTTCAGAATCGGAAGATTCACGGGTCTCCTGATATAAGGGATCGCGCACGCTATCATCGGATCCATATGGATCATTTTGTGAGTCTTCATCGGAGTAATCTAAAACAATAATGTTCCATTAAATCTATACTCAAAATGATGTTTGATTATGTCACCTTCAATTCTATTAGCAGCATTGGAGTCATTTTCATTAATCTCAGATGAGCTTGATGAAGATGAAGATAAGCTTGATGATAGATTCTCTACAACATAAAAAATATTTATTTTATATAGAAATTCATAAGTATGTAAAATAAAATTACACAAATGTATTATGTGACTACCTATGCATGTTAGTTTGTTCCCTGCTGTAGATATTTCTGCATTATGAACTATTGCACTATCCTCATCAGATACCATTGCCCTATCGTGCTTTGATGACAAAGTTACATTTTCTAAAAAAAGAATAGTTTTAGCGCTATATATAAACAAATTAGAGTTGTTTCCCTTACTATTTTCAGTACCAAGAAGAGGAGAAATATTCGATACATTTTTAAGCACCTCGGTGGATAGTTTGTGGTTTGGGTTCTCTTCATTAATTGGATTTCCAGAAGTACTCGCACCAACAAAATTAACCATTTGGTTAGGATGACAATAAAGTGTGGCATCGTTGCTAAATAGATTCATAGATTCATCAGTAGTTGTAGTAGTTATACACTCAGTTTCCTTGGGTATCTCGGATGTAGTATTTTGAGAGATATTAAAATTTTCGTTACAACTAATATCAATCTTTAACATACGCAATATGTGTGTACTTCGACCAGATGTTGACATGGTTTTATATTTTTACGGTATTCCTGAAATGGTAATAATTGAGTAAATTATTGATAGAATAAAAACATCACGGAAATTGACACATAAACATAAATAACTCACTTTTCTAAATTGTGGTAAAATATAATTTTATTATTATTATTATAAGAAATAATTAATTTCTCAATACTAACGAAAGTAAAACATTTTTAAGTGAGAGAAAAACGTATTACTCAAAACATTCTGCCAAATAATTATACAATAATTTTTTTCTTAGCAAAACATACTCTGTTCTAACTAACTAACATTCATGATATTTTTATATGGATTAGGATTACTATTAAAAATGAATCTAAAATAATACAAATACAAAAACTAAAATCTGCAGATTATAGATACATTTAGACTTAAACCACAATTTAACTCAAATTTCTCGAGAAGACTGTTCCAAGCCACAATGTTACTTTATTCAAAAAACAATTTAATTCAAATTTCTCGAGAAGACTGTTACAAGTCACAATGTTACTTTATTCTTAATAAAATCTATAACAGCTAAGAGTTACATTTAAATATAAAACTTTTTTTACAATCAATACTACTAAATATTCAACTTACCTCGATATACAATAGTTTTATATCAACTTACAACACTTTTCTAGAAATAGCACAGTCACTTGAAATGTTTTAAACCGAAATGTAATGGTGTTTCTAAGAAGCGGCGATCATCCCAACTGAACATTCGGTAACAGACTGAGTTGTAACACTCTCGTTCAGAGCAGTCGGTCAAAACCACTGACGTTACCATGTTGCATGTCGCAATCTGGCGTACAAATTTTGAACTACAGTTGTAATCATTTTTCTCAGAAAAGTATACCACTTTTTCGGTTTATTACTGCATAAATCTCGAAAACGGAGAATTTTGAGTTGTAACATTCTTCTTCAGCATGGTCGATATGTTTACGTTATCCAAAAATATCCATATCTTGTCGAGGTAATTGAGCTGATAGTCCAAATCTTAAAAAAACATTTTTAAATTTATGTGGGTGACATATATTGGTGGAACTGAATACATCAAAATTTATTTATTATTTCAATAATACCTGCAGCATCAAGGGGTAGTGTTACTAGGGGTAGTATGTAGGTCTGCATACTGTTTGCAACTGTTCCATTTAAAACTTGAGTAGCTAACTTCACTTTCATTTTTTGAAAGTTTGTTGGTTGAATATGCGCGTCGGTAGTTATTTCTAGGTGTTTTTTTGTAAATGTGGAGGATCAAAAAAATAAATAAGCTTAAGCAGTGACATTTAATTTTCTGGAAAGCTTATAGCTATAAAGCTATAAAGTTTGACCCTAAATCAGTTGGTACACCGTGACCATGTAAACCAGATTCTGATATTTTGGTAACACATTCAGTGAGAACTTTAGTGAAGTCGTTCGCGTCACAGGTTGAATTAAAAAAATAAGCAATTAGCTTTTTCCAATTCTGAAACAGCCCTCTTTCCATAATAACTGTAAAGTTTTATGCAACTACAGACTGATTTTTTTTCTTTCTCCATGTTTTGGAATCCAACAATTTCATCATAACTAAAATAAAAATAAAGATTTGGCTTAAGCACAGCTTCATTCATCAATGCATATAATACAATGTTTATCCAATTCTGACATAGTCTTAACTTTAAACTGAATAGCATTAAATGCAGAGGTATGTGTTAATCCAGGTTTACAAACAATGTTTCCAGTCATTTCTTCCAAACAACGTTTAGTTGGTAAATAAATAATTTTTTTCAAAAAGTTTTGGATTCAAAACGTATAATGTGAAAGCGAATTTTTTATAATTTTAAAATTATAATTTTTTAAACTGTTCTAATTCTTGTTTTGAGTCGTTTTGTTTTTTTATGTTTTTGTATTTAAAAGATTCCATTTTAAAAACCTTATTTAACATTTCAGTTTAAACCTGGTCCGACTCTAATTTACTTTCTTTTAACCTGGATAAAACAGTAGCATTGTCCTATTAAGGAGCTGTTCAACTCATTAACAGCCAGGTCAGTACCGCTGATTCTGTAAAATTTCTTGGTATTTTTTGAAACAGCAACCTTAAATGGTCCCTTCATATTGATTTGTTAAGTAAGAAGGCCTCAGCCTGCTATGCAATAAGATCTGTTTCGAAGGCGATCAATTTAGAATCTTCCAAAATTGCATATTTTTCTTTCTTCGAGTCTCATCTTCGATGTGGTCTTCCTTTTGGGGGTTCTGGTACTCTGCCCAATCCGTTGATATTATTAAATAAAAAAAAGTAATGAGGTATCTGTTTGGCCTCAGAAGAACAACACATTGCCGAGTCTAGTTCAAACATCACGGGATTTTAACACTTTCTTCTTTATATATTTTAGAAACTGTTTGCTTAGTTCTTAAATACCTACATGTCTTTCCAGTAAGACCTTATGACTACTAAACGAAAATTCAACCTTTGATGTTTATTTACCGATGCCGTTCACAGTTAGTAAACGAATCTATATTATATTCTGCAAAAAAACTGTACAACGATCTCCCTTTACGACATAAATCTGCAACATCGTTCCCGAAGTTTCGTAAAATGACAAAAGCCTATCTATTTGAAAGACCATTTTATTCAGTAGAAGAGGTTCTTAATTAATAACTAAGAAATTACAATATCTTTATATACAGTTCCATGGTTCTTTACCCGTGCGTCATCATTACCCAAAGTAGCTTAAACTTATTAGTTCCTACGGTTGATTGTGCAATTTGTTATTGTCTTTTTTCTCTGAGTCTTTGTAAGCTTCGTTCATAAAATTGTAAAATTTTCAATGACAATAAAGCATATATTTCTATTCTATTCCCATCCGGGTTGTTATATCCTTTAGCAAATCTAAAATAATGTGTTTGACTATCACATTAATAGAAGCCTTCTCTCAAGAGTGACTGAAATAAAAGATTTGGGAGGGTTCTTTGGCAGTTCTTTGTCATTTATCCCGGACATCAACAATTTGTTGAATAAAGCATACTGTATTCTAGGTTATATCACAAGAAACTCTCGAGATCTGTTGGTTCCCAAGTAGACTTTTATGTCTTACTTTCATCAGTAACATCCTGCTGTCTTATGCTTCTACAGTATGGTCACCATACTATTTTAACCATATGTACACCCTTAAAAAAATTCAAAAAAGTTTCTCCCGATTTGTGCTTTAGATTAAACTTAAAGAACATGTCCTTGATGGAACGAAGGTCAAGGCTAAATATCACTTCCTTACAAGATTATGATTTTATCTATACATTACTTGCCCATATCACTAACTGTTCTGATAATAAGTTAACACTAATTCTATAAAGCATTATCACACTATCTATGCAAATTCTCTCCTATGAACAGAATTCAGATACCAGGAAATGACTTTAGTGAATTTTATAATTTGGTGGATATAAAATCTGTAAGCACTATTTGACTGATAATGTGATCAAAGATGTGACACCTTTAACGTGGAGTATTCATTTCATTTTCATAAGATTTTCATTAAAATTGTATTGATTCAATTTAATCATTAGTTCAACAATATTTACATTATTTAACACTTAGTTTTAGTATTTTTGTTATAGTTAGGTAAAAATTAGGACATCCGGTAAATAAGTAAATATAGGTCAAACAGGCAACAGTGTTAATGTTTTCAAATAAAATTTATTTAAAAAATAAGTGATAGTGAGTAAAGTACCCACTACCATTTATTTGAAAACATCCACCTATATTTTAGAAGTGTGTATAAGTCATACAGTCTATCTTAAAATAAATGAATGATTTTTTGTTTTTATAACTTATCCCTAATGCTTTCTAAAATGGCAATTTTCTTTTTAGTAAGTTCATTGTGCTCCCTTAAAGCCCTACTAATTTCTTGCAAAGTTTCTATTTTTGTGGCGTCCATCGGTAAGGCCTTTTCTCTACATCTGTAGAGATGGTACCCTACTCCTCTTCAATATTCTATTTGATTCTGAAGAGGTTGATCCTTCCTCAGCTCCTGGACTGCAACTCCTCTTAAGTGGTACAGAACATGAGGGTGCCTCTACTTTACCCAAAGTAAATGAAGAAATGGTCTTGGGCAGATGAATAGTTTTATCTCCTGAGTATATCTCATCAAATTCATTGAAATATTCCCAGGAGATTCTACTCGGCCCAGTGGATTTTGCATTATCCTTAATGTTTGTATATGTTTTTTTTTTCCTCTACTTTTAACCGATCATATCTTCACTTACTTCGTGGCCATATTGAGAAAATGAATGTTTGATTTGACCCCACAAATTTTTCTTTTTTATTTTGGGGTCCCTAAAATTCTCCTTCCTTGCCATGTACTCACTTATTAGGAGTTGCTTTGCCTCTTTATTCCACACAAATTCCTTACCTAAAATTGTCCTCCGGAGGCGTGTCAGCCGGGAGCTGACAGCCGAGCCGGACGCATCCAGGAATTTGGATATCGGTCAAAATACTTGGGAATTCCAAGTTTGGCCAAATCCAAATTTCTAATTGATTCGATGCAGGGAAATTCCACTTTCGCTACGTAAAACAAAGGATTTGTTTTACATAAAAGCAGGTAGATTTTCTCTCATCGATCAGTCGAGCTTGCCTCTTCTACTGTTGACCTAGTCGGTGCTATTATTGTTCCAACTAAGTTATTGTTTTATTTCTGATTTTCTGTATACCTTTTTATTTTAGCATTATTGTATATTCAGACCTTTTCAGGTTAGGATATTACATTGATCCATATTTGTTCATGTACTGATTGTTTATTTTTCTTGTATTTTGTGTCTAAGTTGTTCTTCCGTAAGTTAAGAACACTTAGAAATATTTATCTTGCTTTTTCTATTTTATATTTTGATTTGTACTTTGTCTAAGTAGTTCTTTCCGGTAAGTCAAAGAACTCTTAGAAATATTTTCATAATCATTGTTGCATTATTATTTCCGATATTTTATCTAAGATATTTTCTTTCTTAAGTTAAGAAAATACTTAATACATTTGTTTCTTTCATTTTCTATTTTATGCTAAGTTGTTTCTTCCGTAAGTCAAGAAACACTTATAAATATTTGTGCATTTATTTTACTATATTTGATTCTCTTGTTTATTTTCTGTTCTAAGTTGTTTCTTCCGTAAGTCAAGAAACACTTAGACATATTTCTATAATCTGTTTCATTTTTGCATTTCTCGTTTTATATTTTGAGTATTTTATTTTTCCACTCTAAGTCGTTTCTTCCGTAAGTCAAGAAACACTTAGAAATATTTCCATATTTTACTCTCACATTTACATACTTCATTTATCTATATTTCTGTCCTAAGTTGTTTCTTCCGTAAGTCAAGAAACACTTAGAAACATTTTTTTTCTTTGCATTATATTTTTTATACCATTTAATTTAATTGTTTACTAAGTTATTCCTTCCGTAAGTCAAGGAATACTTAGATCATTTTTACCTATCTGTTTTCCATTTTTGCTCTGTTACTTTGTAACTGTTCCTTGGAACCGTTACCTATAACAGATATTTGTCACTGGAACTGTTATTTATAACAGCGGTAGTATTTAACCTTTCTACCAGCGACAAACCAAAGATGGTGAATACCCGATCCAATTCCGGGGATAGGAAGAAGCCCGAAGAGCCGGCGATGGGTCCTACAGGCCCAAATGCCCCCTCTCGGCAACAAAATAAATAGCCACCACTAGAATACCACCATCACCATCACCCTTATTAAACTTTATTAAGACACAATTTTTCAACATATCAATTTACATTGCTAGCTTCCTATTGCTATATCAAAGAGATAGACTAACAATGGTCAGCATATTGTTATCAAAGAGACCAATTATATTCGGCATTGGCAGCAACAGAGACGAATGGAAATTGGCTTTATAAAAATTAAGTATACCAATATGTTGTCGTACGGCCGTAGCGTCCTCCTGGTTTTCAGGAGTTTCTGGACGATCTACGACCGCCGCTCTTGAAGAGGATCTCAAGTTTCGAGAGTCCATCTTCGTATTTAAGGAGTTTATTAGGATATCGGCCGTTACGGGCAAGAAGATCCGCCGAACCTCTGTGGTAGGTGAGGGGACACCGGCAATCAGAATTCTCTAACCGTTCGAGCTTTCTTACAGATAAAATGTTCTTACATGAATTATATATATGTTAGAATTCTGATGCGTGGTGTATACCTCAAGTTCCACAGAGATGTCGGCCTTCTCACGTCGTGGAGCCGTGTTCCCTCTCCTCGAGAGAGGTACGAGAATGCCGGTCGTGTCGACCCTTCCTGCTGCCAGTCGCTTCGTATAGCTACCTTTTCGCTAACAGTATTTGATATAGTTACTATTTGCGTAAGGTTTCGGAGACGAAACGTTATTGCAGCTCAACCTGATCGGAAAAGCAATTACAAGTCCCCGTCGGGGCTTTTATTCGCTCTTTACCGTGACAGGCCCAAATAACGCTGTGGTCAGTTCGACACGATGTGAGGTAGTTCTAAGACCAATGTCTTTTCTATCTCAGTAAGTCGTGTTCTACTGTCAGGAAGCGTTTTGCAGTCGACACGCCGGTTCTCGTATTCTCGATGATTTAACTTCTAAGTTGAATAACCATTATTAAGTATTTCTTCAATTCAGGACGTCTTCGACGATAACAGGATAGCGGTAATAATTAAAACTCAAAGGTAGCTTGGTAGCGCACCGAACCAACAAGGTCTTACGGGGCTAGTAGAGTATGTGCGACTGGACCCCGATCGGAAGATGTGCTGTTCTTTTATACACATCGTGTTTGAGAAAATTCAGCACACTTCCGCCGAGAGGCCAATGACAGCGCAGTTAATAACGAGCACTGTGATTGGCCGGTCAAAGTAACAATCTTTGTCGTGATTGGTTACCTTGGCGACACTCCCTCCCCTCCGAAGACCTGTTGGTAGGGTGTTTTTTTATTGAAAAAATTAAGAAAATTTACAAAAATTTTTCAGTAAACATATGAAATTCACAATTAATAAACATATGTAAAAGAAACGAAAACAGTGGTACAATATAATTTCAATATATAATTGTAGCAAAGGAAAATTCTTATAGCTAGGCCATTTATTAAAAATAAAAATAGTCATAATTAAGACATTAAATGTTCAAGTTATAAGTCAAAAAGGTATATATAAAACAAAGAAATTGTGATAAGGTTACAATTAATACACAATGTGAAAATTGTTAAGTGGAATATCGACTCGGTATCTCCCCAAGTGCATAAATTCGTGAAACATATTTAATTGGTTACCGCAGAGTGTCTATCCAAGTTGAAATGCGCCTTGTACAATATTTTAAGGCATGAAATATTTATAAAACTTGAAATGATTGTGACACTTATAGAGCTGTAACGATAATATAAAATATATAATTTCACTCGAAAATACATGTTATGCGAAATATTCCTGCAAGGAAAATGTTTTAAGATAATTTATTAAGAAAATTAAACGTCAAAGTACAATAATTCTCAGCTAAATCTAAATCAGCTTCGAAATTATTCTAAGTTTTTACACTTCTATTGGGAAGTTGCCAGACAGACTAAAACTTTTGAACTGAAAATATATTACTTGTAAATAAAATTAGGTAAAATTGATTTCTGCAATCTTCCAATATAGTTGTAAAAATTAAAAAATACTTAGAGTATGAAATAAAAGAGAAAATTTTCAATATTAAATTGTCTTTTGAGGGTATAAAAATGTAGAAAAATCTAAAATGTCAATGTGTGGTGTTTAAACACTTGTAAGATTTCGCGGTTAAAATATCAAATTCACTTGGCAAAGTTTGTAAATATGACGAAAAGTTTTAAAGATTTACACTTAGAAAAGTTTGTAAAATGTTTTTATATGGGAAAAAAGAGAATTATTAGTCTGTTTAAACACTTACGTGGGGCTTATACGGGGGCATCCCGTGGTGGTGGAGCTGGCCTGATGTCGTCTACGTGAATGATTCTGTCGACATCTTGATCTCTACGTACTTCGTACGTATGGTCTCCTGCCACTCTGAGGATGGTGTGGGGGCCCGTCCAGGTGGGGCCGAAGTTCCCTCTGGTATGGTTCCTTACCAAGACTTGTTCGCCTTGTAAGTAGGTTCTGGGTTGGCGGACATCCTCGTTCTCTGGGAAGAGATTCCTGGCGTATAGGGTGGCTCGTTGAACGGCTCGTTCGACCCTCTGCTGGCGTGTCTCTTCTCGTCTCACCTGGTGCTCAGTTTCCTGAGATCTTCTCGGTCTGTAGCCCAGTAAAAGTTCCGCCGGAGTCTGGCCTGTGGCTTCATTTTGGCGGGTACGAAGGCTGAAAATAACATCAGCTAGGTAGGATTCCCATCTGGGGTCCTCAGGGGATGAAACTCGTGCACGAAGACCTTTCTTCAATTCCTGGACTCGTCAGGAGGCAGTCAGTGGCTAGAAGAACATATCTATTTTTGGTGCCTCTTGCGGCTGGATACGGCCCAAGAATGTCGAAAGATATCCTTTCCCAAGGATTTACAGGCTCTCTAGGAATAATGGGTGCTTTTGGCTGTCTGGCTGCGGCCTTCGTCGTGGCACATATCAGGCATGACCTGACATATTTTGTCACATCTTTTGCGATTGTTTGCCAGTAATATACTTCTTTAATGGCCCTTGTGGTCTCCTCCTGGCCGGGGTGATTTGCTTCCTCGCTGTCATGATAACACTCCAGGACTTCGGGTCTGAAAGCATCGGGTACGAGGATTTTTCTGAGGTTTTGGCCGGCTGTGTAGTAGGCTGTGTTGTTTTCTACTACAAATTCTTCTAGCAGGCTCTGCTCGACTTCGTTCCTCGGGCCTCTGGCGGTGATTTTATGCCATCTTCGAACGAACCTCTGCATGCCTGTTTGCACCTGGTGACTTCGTGCGATTCTGGTTTGCAGAGGCATTTCTCTCAAATCGTCGAGGATGGGGTGTTCTGCCCCTTCTTCTTCGTCGTCTAAAAGGCAGAGTAATGGGAAGTCCTCTGGTTCGGCTTCAGGCGGAGACTGTATTGGCCAGGAGATTCGGTCAATTTGACTGTCTATGTCTTCTTCTGTGGTTTGGTCATTTTCTGCTGGATTTCGTGAGAGGTGATCAGGAAGTTGGTTTTCTTTCCCTGGTATATGAACCACCTCGAAATTAAATTCCTGTAATAGCAGTGACCATCTTGACAGTTTGGCTTTGTCGGCTTGGTATTTGTCTAACCATAGCAACGCTGTACTGTCGGTGAGAAGAGTGAATTTTTTCTCCTGGAGGAAGTGACGAAATTTCTTAAGTGCCCATATAACTGCTAAGCACTCTTTTTCATTTATATGATATTTTCTTTCGGCTGGTCGAAGTTTAGTGGAAGCGTAAGCAATTATCTTCCGTTCTTCGGTCGAGCCTTGAAATAGGACAGCCCCCATACCATATTCGGAGGCATCAGTCTGCAGGCTAAATGGCTGGTTCATGTCAGGTCGCTCTAGGTGAAGATCTCCAGATAGGGCTGTTTTCAATGTGTTGAAAGCTGTCTCGGCTTCTGGCGTCCATTTGAAATATTTCTTTTTCGATGTTAAGTCAGTCAAAGGAGTGATAATGACTGCGAAGTTTGGAACAAAATCTCGGAGCCAATTTGCTGTCCCAATAAAACTTCTCAGTTGTTTGACAGATTTGGGTCGCTGAAAACCTTGGATTTTCTCACAATGTTTTTCCAAGGGTTGAGTATCTGTGTCGGTTACTTTGTGGCCCAAGTACTCTAACGTGTTGGTAGCAAACCGACATTTCTTCAACGAAACCCAGAGTCCATGTGTTCTGAGTCGCTCTAGGACGAGGTGGAGATGCTTCTGATGATCTTCCCAGGAGTTGGAATAAATGATTATATCATCCATATAGACTTTTACAAATTCGTCTATGAAACCAGCGAAAACTGATGTAACCAATTTTTGGAAGGCTGCAGGTCCATTTTTGAGTCCGAATGGCATAACTACGAACTCATAAGACGATCCGTCGGGTAGACTGAATGCTGTCAGCGGAATCGAATCTTTGTGTAGTGGTATTTGCCAAAAACCACTCTTCAAATCTAATGTCGAAAATATTCTCGCCGTTCCTAGCTCTTTAATTGCATCGTGGATTGGCGGTAGGGCGGAGACCTCGTCGATTGTTATCTTGTTGATTTTACGATAATCAACACAAAATCGAGGCGTGCCATCCTTCTTCTTGACGATCACCACTGGGCTGTTATAGGGTGATCGACTTGGTCGGATGACACCTGCTGCAAGCATCTCCTGGACTTCATCGAACATTATTTTCTTCTTAGCTGGAGAACATTTAAATGGCTTCGTATTGATCGGCCGTGTGTCTGTCAGCTTGATTTCCATCACCGTGTCTCGGGTAGTGGGTTGTTTAAGTTTATCGTCGAAGACGTCTTCGTACTCCTGCAGGAGTTCCCTTACGGTTGGGACTGCAAATTGTGGAGCTTGGTCATCTTGGAGTTGAGTCTTTGAGTTGCATTGTTTGGCTGAATGCGACTTCCAGTAGAGGACTTTTCGTGATTCTTTTCCCACGTGTAGACATTTTCGGTTAATGTCTATTAGTACCTCTTCTTTTTGGAGCCATGGCATACCCAGAATTAGATCTTGGTTCAGATCTTTGACAATGGCACATCTCGTTGTGGACTGGAAACTTCCAAAATCGATCGTGACTTCGACTGTACCCTGACTATGTGTAGTGGTGTGTTTGCAAGCCAACTGGACCATTCTCCGCCTTTTATGAATATCTGCCGCTTGAACCAAGTCAGGATTGATATAATTCATCGATGCACCGGTATCGATGAGGACCTGGGCTTTCTTTGAATTGATGTTCACATCGATTCGTGGCAGATTTGAAACTTTCATGGCGTTGATTGGATTAAGTTGGGGCACCGCATCTGGAGAGAGGCTTAGTGGGTGCCCCTCTCGTCGTTTCCCTGGTTGTTAGGTTGTTGTCGGGGTTTCGGCGTTGGTTTCTGAGTTGGATTTCTATTTCTCCAATCATCTATAGTCTCAGAAGTTCTCGGTTGCCTCTGTGAAAATTGTCCCCTGGCTTGATTCTGGTTTGATTGTTTTGCGGCTTTTGGCGGGTCGGGTTGTCGATTTGCACGTCGTGAAATGTTCTCGTCTGCTTCCAATTCTTCGCAGATTCGCCTCAGGTCTTCTTCAGTTCTCGGCATGTTGTTGCGAAGACTTTTTCTGATTTCTGGGCGAATTAGGTTGGCAATGGCCCTGCACCGTTCTTCTTCGTCGATATGTGGTAATAATCGTCGAAAAAGAGCCATCTTGGTTGAAATAAATTCGGCTATTGGCTGATATTTTTGGTAATGTCCGTATAACTTGGACATTAGTGATGATCTCTTCGTTGTGTTGTCGAAGTGATCGATCAGCCTGTTTAAAAATGATTCGTAGTTTAGACCAGTCGTGAATTGGCTCTGTGCCCATTGAGCTGCCTCTCCTATTAGTGATTTTTCTAGGATGTAGGCTATCCAGTGTTTGGTATCGATGTTCATATTGCTCATGTGGTCTATTATGTCATCTACGAATTGTTGTGGATTTTCGGTATCATCGCCGGAGTATTGAGGTGGTGCAGGGGTCCATTTTGGTTGTGGGATCTCGATCTTTTTCTCCTGGGCTTCAGATTTGGGTTGTACCAGTGTTAAAGCTGTGACTGCTTGTATCAGCGTGGACAATACTGTAGCCAGGTCTGGGGTGTGGGTATCTTCTATGTGTTGGGCGCCATGTCGTACGGCCGTAGCGTCCTCCTGGTTTTCAGGAGTTTCTGGACGATCTACGACCGCCGCTCTTGAAGAGGATCTCAAGTTTCGAGAGTCCATCTTCGTATTTAAGGAGTTTATTAGGATATCGGCCGTTACGGGCAAGAAGATCCGCCGAACCTCTGTGGTAGGTGAGGGGACACCGGCAATCAGAATTCTCTAACCGTTCGAGCTTTCTTACAGATAAAATGTTCTTACATGAATTATATATATGTTAGAATTCTGATGCATGGTGTATACCTCAAGTTCCACAGAGATGTCGGCCTTCTCACGTCGTGGAGCCGTGTTCCCTCTCCTCGAGAGAGGTACGAGAATGCCGGTCGTGTCGACCCTTCCTGCTGCCAGTCGCTTCGTATAGCTACCTTTTCGCTAACAGTATTTGATATAGTTACTATTTGCGTAAGGTTTCGGAGACGAAACGTTATTGCAGCTCAACCTGATCGGAAAAGCAATTACAAGTCCCCGTCGGGGCTTTTATTCGCTCTTTACCGTGACAGGCCCAAATAACGCTGTGGTCAGTTCGACACGATGTGAGGTAGTTCTAAGACCAATGTCTTTTCTATCTCAGTAAGTCGTGTTCTACTGTCAGGAAGCGTTTTGCAGTCGACACGCCGGTTCTCGTATTCTCGATGATTTAACTTCTAAGTTGAATAACCATTATTAAGTATTTCTTCAATTCAGGACGTCTTCGACGATAACAGGATAGCGGTAATAATTAAAACTCAAAGGTAGCTTGGTAGCGCACCGAACCAACAAGGTCTTACGGGGCTAGTAGAGTATGTGCGACTGGACCCCGATCGGAAGATGTGCTGTTCTTTTATACACATCGTGTTTGAGAAAATTCAGCACACTTCCGCCGAGAGGCCAATGACAGCGCAGTTAATAACGAGCACTGTGATTGGCCGGCCAAAGTAACAATCTTTGTCGTGATTGGTTACCTTGGCGACAATGTAATGAATTTTTAATAAAACGCATCAGAAATAAATGACCATAGCTGATACGGAAATAAAGGCAGTATTATAATATATATTATAATACTATACTCTATACAAAGAACAAAGAAACTGTTACTAGCAACAGAAATGGACTTCTGGAGAAGAGCAGCAGGAAAATCAAGAAGAGATCGGATACCAAATGAGAGAATACGTGAAATGATGGGAGTCAAGCATACAATAGTTGATGACAAAAACAAAACAGTTAATATGGTACGGCCATGTACAGAGAATGCCAGATGACAGGATTCCAAAACAGATTTTGACGTGGACACCACAAGGGAGAAGGCAAAGAGGAAGGCCGAGAAAAAGCTGGAGAGAGGGAATTGAAAAAGAACTAGAGGAAAGAGAAATCCCTCCAGACCTATGGCTGAATAGAGAAGAATGGCGGTTAGGAGTCGGAAGGCGTCGGAGAATGCTGTAAACCGATAGTAGTAGTATTATAATATATATTAATAAATTGGAAGATAAGAAAATCCCACAACTTCTTTATAAGATATCATGTAAGTTTTACTTACAATAAAATCTTATTTAGCATTAAAAGATTTTGTTTAGATGTTTTAAAAACACGGTGAAAAACACAATATGAAGGTTTTATTCTTTATTTTAGGTTTGGAAGAATAGAAAAAAAATTT
Source organism: Diabrotica undecimpunctata (assembly GCF_040954645.1). Classification (NCBI taxonomy): domain Eukaryota; kingdom Metazoa; phylum Arthropoda; class Insecta; order Coleoptera; family Chrysomelidae; genus Diabrotica; species Diabrotica undecimpunctata. The sequence continues at coordinate 77,543 of NW_027311999.1, forward strand.
ACATTTGCCAGAAATTCTTCTTATCCATATTTAGTGTCAGTCAGAGACCCGTAAATACTATTGCTCGAAAAATGCAATCTGGCAGTGGTATTATTGAGAACCGTGGAGGAGACAAACGGTCTTTCAAGAATGTTGAAAAATGTGAAGCTGTTAAAAAATTTATAGCCAGTTTGAAAGGACATTACGGGCGTGCTAAATCTCGGCGCATTTATCTATCATCTGAAAATAATATAACTATTGTATGGAATCTGTACAATAAAAGTACTGCTGAGAATTTGAAAGTAAATTACAAGTATTTTAGTAGGATCTTTAATAGTCATTTTAATATTGTATTTGGAAGCCCTGCTACTGACGTATGTGGTTTTTGTGTCAGGACCCAAACTTCTATTAGCCTTTGTAAAGACAAAACTGCTGTTGAAGGCGTAACTCCCACTGCTGTAGGCTCTGTCAGGATAGGTGAGGTAGGTCCAAGGGGTCATGTCGCTTCAATCTCTTCGCTTGTTGGTTGTTGAGAAGATTGTGTGCCAGGGTATTAGGATGCACCCGCAACCTGTTTTGATATTGTTCAGAAGTTTTTTTGCACTCTTCAGAGACTGTTAGTACGTGAAGATCTCTATGTATTGCATCATTCTGGATATACCAAGGTGCATTAGCGATTGTTCTCAGAGTTTTGGATTGGAATCTTTGTATTATCATAATATTAGATTTGCTAGCTGAACCCCAGAGCTGTGAGCCATATGTCCAAATGGGTTTTATTATTGTTTTGTATATCAGCAGCTTGTTGTCAATCGATAGGTGAGAGTTTTTTCCCAACATCCAGTTAAGTTTTCTGTATAAAATTCCTAATTGAAGCCTTTTCGTCCATATATGTTTGGTCCAAGTTAGACGTTTGTCAAGGTGAATACCTAAGTTTTTTACGTCATGCTTTTGGGGCAAAGGATGTCCATTGAGGTTAACTTGTGGACATGTACCTCTTCTTAGAGTGAATGTAATTTGTGTAGATTTTGAGGGGTTTACTCTAATTCTCCAGAGTTTAAGCCATTCATTTGTTTTGTTCAGATGTAGTTGCAGTCTCTCTGATGCTATTATTGGGTTGCTATGAGAGGCCAAGAAAGCAGTATCATCTGCGAATGTTGCAAGCGTTAGGTTATTGCTTATTGGCAAGTCAGCCGTATATATCAGGTACAGAATCGGTCCGAGCACACTACCCTGAGGTACACCAGATAGGATGGGGTAGAGTTTTGTATAGGCTTCACTATATTTTACCAGATATCTCCTTTCTGTAAGGTATGATTGAAGCAGTTTAAAGTAAGGGTAAGGTAAATTTTTCTTTAATTTGTACAGAAGTCCTGTATGCCACACCTTGTCAAAAGCTTGAGAGGCGTCTAAAAAGGCTGCAGTATAATATTGCTTGTTCTCGAGACTACTTCTTATTGTTGTGTATAGTCTGTGAACTTGTTCTATTGTACCATGTTGGTTACGAAAACCGAATTGATGGTCAGGTATGAGACACTTTTCGTCCAATATTGGTTTGATTTTTCGTAGTAGAAGTTTTTCGAAGACCTTAGAGATGACTGGGAGTAGACTAATCGGTCGGTATGACTTGACATCTTTTGGATCTTTACCAGGTTTTTGAATGAGTATAATCTGTGCCACTTTCCATTGCAGAGGGAAGTAATGCAGACTAAGCATAGCATTGAAGATCATAGTGATTATTCTGTAACAGTCATTGGTTAGTTCCTGGAGGATCTTACCCGTTATGAGGTCGAATCCCGGAGCCTTATTGGGTTGTATCTCATTCTTTATTATCTGTTTTACTTCTTTAATATTAAACTTGGTGATTGGTAGATCCATTTGATATGGAGCCTCAAGAAAAGAATTAAATGGTTCTTCTTGTTCTAATGGCACTACTCTGTTAAATGGACTAAATACTGTAGAAAGATGTTCAGCGAATGTCTCAGATTTTTCTGTGTCTGTTCTTGCCCATTTACCTTTGACATTTTTTAGAGGAGGTATGGCGTCTTGTGGACCTTTTACCTTTCTCGTCGCCTTCCATAGAGAATAATTGGTGTCTTTGGACGGAGTCAAATTTTCTAAGTAAGTTTGGATCCCCCTGTTTTTCTCTTCTTTTAATAGATTTTTAAGTCTTCTGGTAATTCTGTTTAAATTTTGTTTGTCAATAGGAGCGTGTGTGTTTTGCCACTTTTTTCTAAGTTTTCTTTTCTCATCGATCAGGTTTTTTGCACTTTGCGAACAGTTTATGCTTTCCTTCCATGTTGTTTGTTCAGGAGTAGAAATCCAACCTGCCTTTTGTATGGAGGTAGTAAGTTGTTGTACCGCATTTTCAATTTGTAATTCTGTTTTAAGTGGCAAGTTCGTTGGTATTTGTTCTGCTAGTGCGCTTCGGAATATTTTCCAATTTGTTTGATTATTGGTTAGGACTGGAAGCTTATTTCTGAGTATGATTTTGGAGTCTAGGTCAATTAGAATGGGAGAATGATCTGAAGAGAGGTCCCAGCATGATTCTATTGCTAAATAGTTTATTCTATAGCTATAAGAGATACCTTTAATCACACAGAAGTCTAAGAGATCTGGTGTTTTATTTGGATCTGTAGGCCAATAAGTTGGTTCTCCTGTAGATATGTGTTGTAGGTTGTTTCCTGTTATTGACTTCAGCAGTTGTCTACCCCTTGTTGTAATTACCCTAGAGCCCCAGTGATGATGTTTACAGTTAAAGTCTCCTCCTGCTATGAATTTGTGTCCAAGAGAACTGAAATAGGTGCTAAAGTTGTTTTCGTTGATTGGTTGACCAGGAGGACAGTAGACCGCAGATAAGGTAAGGTTGCCTAGCCAGTCTTCGATGACAATGCTAGTTGATTGCAGGTACTTTTCGCTGAGCTTATTTAACTCATGGTGTTTTATATTAGATTTGATAATAATAGCTGTGCCACCGTGTGCCTTGTCATTTGGATGTTTTGTGTAGTGGACAATGTATTTTGGAATTTTGATATAGTTTTTGTCTGTTAGATGAGCTTCTGATACAAGCATAACATCAATTTTCTTCTCGTCGAGGAAAATTTTTATTTCTTGGATGTGGTTCGTTAGGCCATTTGAGTTCCAGACGGCTATTTTAAGTCTGTGTTGCATTAGTGCATTTTGGAAATCATAGACATAAGAAGATTAAGCATAGTGTCCATTCTCTCTACTAGTTTTGTCATCAGGTTTTCAAGGTTGGCGATTTTCGTTGAATGGTTTGAGCCGACATTAGTTTGTTGATTTGTGATTTCATCCGCTTGACTATTTTCTGAAGTTTTTTGAGCGTAAGAAACACCAGGGGTTACTCTTTGACTATTGGTTTCATGGGTGTCTGTTCTGTGGGTCTCTTGATTCTTTCTGAGTTGGGGGAATTTTTCTTTTTGTATTTGTTTTTATACGCTGCAGCCCTTATAGTTGGCCGGATGGTTTCCCATACAAAGTACACATTTTACGTTATTGCTGCGTTCTTTTCGTGGACAGTGTAAGGTAAGATGATTACTTGCACACTTTACGCATCTTGGAGGCATATGGCAGAATTTTTGTGTGTGACCGTAGCGTTGACATTTGGTACATTGGGGAACCTGACGTTTGGGATATGGTGGTTCGAAGGACACAATCATGTTCTGGAGTGCTCTCACATCATATATGTCTTTATTATTTGGCTTAGTTTTTAATTCTATATAAAAGAGCGGAAGCGCTATTTTGGATCCATTCTTATATATATTAGCTATGTTGGTTACTTCGTGTCCCATTAATCCTAGCTCATGTACTAAAGTGTCTTTATCTGCTGTCTGATGCATATTACGAAGTAATATGCATCAGACGGTGCTATCATACGGTAGACAAAACTGAAATAGAGAAACTAAGAACTTCTCTACGTGTACATAAAATACGGGCCAAACAATTTTTTAAACTAATAAAGGAAAAACCGGAACACACTGTTTCCTACTGTTTTGACCTTCAGCAGGTTCAAGTCTTACCGAAAGTGACAATTCAAGATGCATTTTACGCCCAGCAGTTGCCTTTTGATTGTTTTTGTGTAACCGACGTGGATATTAAAAAGCCAGTTTTCTACAGCTGGATGGAACATCAAGCAAAAAGGGGATCTGCAGAAACAAGTTCTGCTCTACGTGATTTTCTTAATAAATCTGAATTTGGATCAGGTATAAAATAAAAATGCACACATGATGCATATGCTCATGCTATGGTTATACAGAGATGCACCACAAAATATTAAATTTGTGGTTCTTATTTTTCCGGTACGCGGGGTTCATATTTGCCAGCGGACCGTGTTTTCGGGCAAATAGAAAAAGTTACACGATCCTACAGTACAATAAAAACCCCTACACAATATTATGACATTTACTCCAAGAAGGGAGAAGTTAAACAACTTGGTAGAGACTGGACTGTTTATGATATAAAAACTGTGTTAACCTGTTTAAAAAATATTGAAGGAATCAGTGCAGCCAAACGAATTATTATTAAGAGATCACAAAACAACAATATTTTGCTTAAGACCGAACTATTCTACAGAAATGATGGTCCATCCAAAAAATTCCAAACATTATTGAAATGTGGAAAGAAGCTTTCGACTTTACACTTACCTGCTGTAGAACTCCAAAACAAAATTAAAATAAAAAAACTCCAGAGCCTCTCGAAACTATTAGTGGAACTGTCAGGGGTGAATTGGGTCAACGATCCTGAGCTAACATGGTTACAACCAATTCTTTCTGACACTGGTGAGAAAAATGACAATCAAGTTAACCTTGGTGAAACTGAGGATGATGACGTTATCGAAGGAGCTGAGTACTGTGATTGCAATGATGATGACCATGGGGACCTTTATGATATGTAAAATGCCATTATTGTTCCATTCATTTTTAAACATTATTTTGTATTTAAAAATAAAATACTATTTTTATGAAGCTACTTGAGTTTTTTTTACATCTTTACTACCAAAAGTCTGTCATACCGCTTGGTGTAGACAATCAAAATGCGTTTTGTTCAACAGTTTTTTCAAGTTTTTTGGAATATTATCAATACTAAATTTTTAGCATATAGGTATAATATTTAAATGATTTTTCATCCATATTTTAGGTATATCAGTTTTTCGTTCAAGTTCTTGTCAAACGCATAGCAGTTTTTCTCTATTTGCCAAAATTACAAAAAATGGACAAAATGCATATAGAAAGTCTGCTCCTCAATTGTTCTTGTGTTTTCTCATCCATTTTAGATAATAAGTGTAAAAGACGAGCGTAAATAATCTCGACAGACTACACGAAATAAACAACAACCTTACTCGACAGCGAGTACGCGATCACTGTCGTGTTAGATTTTATCCAACGTGCACCGCGCAGTCCGCACCTCCCACTCCAACCCATTGTTTCGCTTTAAAATGCGATATATCCAAAGCATCACCAGGCATATCTAGAAGCTTTAAATCATAACTACCCGAAAATCAAAAATATAAGGGTAAATTCGAATTTGTTAGATTTTTTCTAACATCGACAGTGATCGCGGGTTAAACTAATGTAAATTATTCTATTAAAACAAAAACATATAATGAAATCGTAGGCTTCCACGGCCAGAGTCAGAATTATAGTTTATTCGTCTTCCGGGTTTGGACCGTGTCATTTGTGAGTGACCCAAAAGTGGGTTCATCTCGACGTTTCGCTACAATTGTATGTAGCTTCTTCAGGAGAACAAAAAAGAAAGAAAAAAAAAGAAGAAGAAAAAGACAAGAAGATGGCACATAATATCAATCGAGAGGAAGGATACTACTTGTCTCCCATCTGGAATCCCAGTCTAGAGCCGCCGTCCGGTCCCGCTACCACGATGCAGCCACATGATTGGCCAGCGCGCGCTTCTTGACGTTCGCGCCACGGAGTGTGCCGATACGTCCCGACACGACAGGTCACCGCGACTATAAATAGAGCGGTAGCGGAGTAACCGTCGGATTCACTCCCTGCCTCTCGACGCGTTAGTGTTCTGAGCTGTTGGACGTGAATCCCTGTCCTGGCATTTGGTTTTCACCTCTGGCTGCGTTGAGTAGTTGAGTTACTGTGACCAAATGCCCATCTTGGTAGTTAGTATTCGCCTCTGGTTGCGTTGAGTAACTGAGTTACCGTTGCTAACTACCCATCTTCTTGTCTTTTTCTTCTTCTTTTTTTCTTTCTTTTTTGTTCTCCTGAAGAAGCTACATACAATTGTAGCGAAACGTCGAGATGAACCCACTTTTGGGTCACTCACAAATGACACGGTCCAAACCCGGAAGACGAATAAACTACAAAAACATATACTTAAAGTAGAAACATACTATATTAAAATACAAGCTACTGATTGTCTTTCCATGTATTATGGGCTATCATTTTTTTGGATGGTATGAATTTTAAGCAACCGCCATTCTTTTTAACTCCTGCTTTGGTTGCCAAAATAGCCTTTGCTGTTGAAGAGTTTAATAAATTCCGTTTGTAACTTTTTATGTAAAACAAATTATGCAAAACAAAAAGTAGCTGTAGCGTTTTTTTTTTAATTCGGAAATAAAAAAGCATTAGGATCATTTTTTAAATTAAATATTTGAGACCAATATTGCTCACAGTCATCTGAATTTAAATTTAATTTTTCAAAGTCTAATAGAGCGTGTTTTCTCCATTCATTATCTAACTCCTGAATATTGACATATTCTTTTAAAATAGGGAATTGATTAGTTACACATTGTAATGATTTTATTTCAAAGCTTTGTGCAATTTTGGGATCCAATATTGAAATTATTTTATATATAGGGTCGTTAAAGGTGAATCGATTTTTAATATTAATAACTAACTCTATATAGAATTCTAAAATACATTTAAAAAACTATCAAATTCTTTTTGGTTCAAATTTGGCTTATTTTTTAATTCTTTCAAGCTTTCTGTTGCAGCTACTCCTGTATAAATATCATGTAAACTAACAAAATTTGTAGGGTTTTCATGGTTAAGTCTAAATATGTCGTTGGTTCTTTTTATTACAGACATCTTTATAAAATTGGAACATAGCGTTCTCAACAGAGTTTCAGTTTGTGGCTGAACCTTACAAAGAAGTGGTTTTTCTGACTGAAAGAGTAAATTGAAGTCTGTCATTAGTCCTAAAGAATATGATATAAACTCTAAATATACCGGTGTGAACAAATTTGACATGGTTTCTAACATTGTTTCTGTTGTAATTGACGGGTCTTCAAATACATACTCTGTCAAATATGCTCTAAGTGGCTCATATTGCTCAAGTACTCTATCGACACATTCTCATAGATAACCATCTTGTTATGACTGGAGAGAGTATCTTGTGAATTTTCACTTGAAAAAAATTTTGGAACTCTATAAATTTGTGTCTCCTCAAAGCACTCCTATTAAAATGACTGCCTATGTTCCGTAGCAGATCTTTCACATGCCTAGGTAATTTTAAACATGCTTTTGATGTAGCTAAATGTGCCATATGACATGAGCATCTAATGCATACTATGTGTGGAAATTCTTCTTTTAACTTGGAAAATACAGAGTTAAACTCTCCAACCATAACATTGGTAGTATCCGATGAAAACCCTACAAAATTAGTTAGTGGAATATTCTTTGAAGTTAAATAGTTCTTTAGAATACCATATAAATCACTAGCTGTTGATCCATGAGCCTCGACAAGATCAAAAAATTGTGTATTGGTTGAATTATTTTCATAAATTACACAGGTTTACAAAAAAAATATTTTTTAAAATTGTTTGGAATTTCATAACTGATTTTTATGTATTTTTCAGCGCTGATTGCAAAAATGCAATCCATTTTTTTCTATCACGTAAGGTTTTCTCACAAAAAAGCAATTACTTTTTGGTATAATAACAAAATTTTAGCAATTTTTCAAATTTTTTCTTAAAGGATTTTATTTCATGTATAATACATGTTATAAACTACATATCTAGTACACTTACATTTCTCTTTAAGCTCATAAGTCCTTATAGAAACGCTTTTGCTTTCCGTCGAAGCTTCTTTTATTGCTTTTCCGGCTGTGTACTCGTTGAGGGTCATCTCGTTTTAGCATCCAGCAGTAGTCCGCTATCTATCATGGTGACGTTCCATCTTCCTTGATGCCTTCTTTCCATTTCCTTGATATCTTGGTGGAATCTTTCACCCTGCTCTTCACTTACATCACCAAGGTTTGCAAGGAAGTAGTCTAGATGTGAATGGAGGAAATGAACTTTAATGCTCATGTTACATCCCAGCTTCTTAAAGTTGTCGAGCATGTCTGCGACGATTGTCTTGTAGTTAGGATCTTTTTTGTTTCCTAGGAAACCGGTAACAACTAGTTTAAAAGATGTCCATGCTGCTTTTTCGTTTGTTTCCATTTTGTCCATAAAATTAGGATCTCTCATCAGTTTTCTAATGTCTGGTCCGACAAAGACTCCTTCCCTTAGTTTTGCCTCGGATAAACCAGGAAACTGTCCACAAAGATACTTGAAACACTCCCCTTCTTTTGGCAACGCCTTTACAAATTGTTTCATTAACTCCAACTTAATGTGGAGTGGTGGTAGTAATACCTTTTTGGGATCCACAAGGCGTTTCCTCTCAACATTTTTAACCCCTCACCTGTAAGGTTTTTCTCAAGGGCCAAACTTTTTTAATGTAGTGTTGCTTTCTGTCTCTACTGTCCCATTCACAGAGAAAGCAAGGCAACTTTGTATAACCACTTTGTTGACCAAGCAGCATTGAGATCACTTTCAAATCACCACATAGTGTCCATTTATGGTCTGAATAGCAGAGTTTGTTTAAAACCAGTTCGAGGTTTTCATATGGAGAATGGAACGGGATCGGTTGTGCCAGGATCGTAGCCATCACTGTCTTCTTCACTTTCACCTAGCTGAGCCAATGGCTCGTGGTCATCTAAAATACCATCCAAAGAAACTGGAGAGGGTATTGGTACTTCAGGTCCATGAGGAACAGGGCGAATGGCTGATTTGATGTTAGGGTAAGAAATATCCTTTTTGTTTTTCAAATTGAAACCTTGAACATTGCAAGAACAAAAATAGCAGTCATCACTATGGTTTTTGGGCTCCCTCCAAACCATTGGTATTCCAAAACGAAATGACTGCTTTTTACCTTGAAACCATTGTCTCAGTTCTTCAACACACACTGAACAAACTTTGTGTGGGGCCCAAGACTTGTCTTGATCACCCAACTTTATACCAAAATAGGCAAAATATACCTTTTCAACAAAATCGGAAATGTTTCTTTGTTGCTTTTGAACTGTATAGTTACCACAAATGTAGCAGAAGCAATCTGGTGAGTTGATACATCCTCTGGTAGCCATTTTTCATAAAACAACTTCACACCACAAGAAAACAATCTGTTTAGGCTGATGCTTTGAATTTATGTTCTTTGTAGTTCGACAAAAAAATCACTGAAATCACTTTATTGCCAACTATCCGTGTGTCACGAGATATCATTTAATACTACTGTCACAATCACTACTACAAATCACTAGTAACCACAGCACGTGAACAGCACAGAGTGAAGAGATACTGTGAACTGAAGAACAGGTAGCAGAAGCTCACTGCTTGGTGATGGAGAGGGGGATGGGCACTGTGGCAGGCACTGACATAAAAGATGCTCAGTGAGTCAGTAAGTGGATGGCGAGGGAGGGGAGGCAATGGACAAGTACCGACATGAAAATAATGCTGGTTTCTCCTAATCAACTCTTTATTTTACATACAACTTGTATAGTAAAAAAACAGCTAACTAACTGAAAATACCTTAAAGTATTTTTTATACTTATTAAAAGTACCATGGGCTTAATAAACAGTTCATAAAGATCCAAAAAACAAAAATTCAAACTCACTAGAGTACGGAACTATGTATAAAAATATCGAAAAAAAGCTAAAAATAGACAAGCAGTTTGTGGAATAACTGTACGTGATGGAATGTTTTCACTATTTTTCCCAAAATTAGCGTTGAAAATACTATAAAAATCACTTATTCAATTTTAAACAATTTTTATGTCACAGACCTGTGTTATAGTAGTGAATGCACATTGCTTTTTTACTGAAATATCAGTAGTTTCATCCATAACCAAAGAAAAAAAACATCATGGCTCCCTTAATTTAATATATAGTTCTTCAAGAAAATTATACCCCAAGTTATTGCAAATAATTGACTTAGCTTTGGTTCGTTTTAAGTGTAATTGTTTAGAAATTTTCGAGTCATAACATATATTTTGAATTAAAGGAGTTAGGGTGTCTACTAATAGAAATGGCAGGTTATTGCTTGCCAACAAGGCACATAACTTTAACTCTGCCGTTTTTACAGCTACATCACCAGCATTTGGTTTATACAATTCAGTGAGTTTAGTATTGCTCGCCACTTTTGTCCAATTTAATTTATGCCTTTCACTTATTGAATGTTTTAATAATACACTTTTATGAGCTACAATATCACAATCACATACCTTGCAATAGGCGTACTCATTACCCTCAGATGATGGTTGTTTTATTGATTTTTCAAACCAATTCTTAAACTGGGTACACTTTTCCAAGAGCTGTTAAAAGTCTTCTTTTTTACACTCTTTGAGGCTTTCTCTATTTTTATTTTCTTTTTTGCTGGTGTTGTAGGATCATTCTAAAAATATAATCATAATTTAGATGGTGTGAATCAATAAAATATTAGTCAATACAAATGAATGGGTGATTGGAAAAAGGATAACATTCCTGCGAATGTTATCCTTTTTCCAATCAAAATCAAAAACGTAAGTAAAACAAAATAAAAAAGGGCATTTATAAAGAACTAATTTTTATTTCAGAAATAAACTTGAAACAAATGACATTTACATTATTTTCAGTCTTCTGGGTCACTGTTCTCTCTATTTGTTGTAGGATTTGTGAGTATATTGTCATAGAAGGTCCTGTAGTCTTCTGGTATATAATGTATTATTTTGGAAACATCTTGTAACTTCTTGGAGTTGATAGGAAGTTTGCCATTGTATGCTTTTGTGATGGGAAGGTTTACATTATCTTGTTTCTTTATATTAAAAAGACCATAGGTGAAACCATCAATGAGTTCAGACGCCTTGATATAGCCTTTTATTGTTTGGGTATATGTTAAATGTCTGTATTTGCTTATGGTAAATGACTGCTTTTTTTCAACATCTTTGACAGTCTTTTTAAAATATTCTGGCCACCAGCCTTTGAAATCCAGTATATCGGTATTTGTTAGCCGTTTTACTTGGAACTTATTATTGTTCTTTTTCTTAGAAGACGCAATAAGTTCATTATATTGATCAGGAGAATAAATCCTATCAAATTTTTTTAACACTTTGGCTACTGGCTATAAATTTGAAGTTTTTTGTCAGAAACTGAAACTATATTTTGCTAAAATTCACAATATTTAATACTAAAAACATGTAAATATCAACATTTAGGTATTTTTTTGAAAAAAAATCATGTGTAAGGGCCATGTCAAAAAATGGTACACACAGTTTGTGGCAGAAATAAATGCGTAATTATCTTCTTAGAAACTATGTGTACCATTTTTGGATACAATGTTCATTTTTTTGCTTGACAGTAATGAGTGTCAAAAAAGCAGTTGGTACACAAAAACTTATCACTGCATGTTAGACAAGATGTTTAACACGTTTTGTTTCTTTTATAGCAAAGTTACGTCCATTTCTAGCACTATTATTTTTATAACATCTTGTACAACGACCTCTCTGTTCCACTTCGGAAAGTTTGTGATTTCTTTCTTGGTTAACACGACGATCATCCAAATTTTTCATCTGAATATTTCGACTACGAAAAATTTCTGAGGCGATTTCTTCTCTAAATTTAGTGATCTTATCTTTTTGTTTGTTATACCCTCGTATGCAGTATGTGCATTTATAATAGATGTTTTAACCGTTCAAAGTTCAATTGAAACTTTCCTATACCACTTAATACCCCTACGCACTGCTGATGAATATGATGCTTTTTGATCAGAGACGTCTATAAATGTTTTCTCATTATTATACTGCACGATTGTGGAAGGCTTTCTCACGACACCCCTTTTTGTTGGCACGTCCACTATTTCAGGTACAGACTCCGTAGTGAGAAACATGACATCTCTTTTGTCTTTCCATTTTCCAATTATGATTTTACTGTTACTCTGTCTCATGACTAATTCACCCCTTTTTAATTTAGCCTCACTTACTACTTTTGGATTATGCTTCCTGTGTTTTCTCAGTGTGCCTATTAAATGTGTATCTTTGTACAGAAGTTCGTGTGCTAAATTCACGCTAGTGTAATAATTATCTGTGCACAAAACGCGACCTGAATGTAAAAGTGGTTCCATAGGCTGTAGCACCACTTTTGTACCAATTGGCTTTTCATTAGGTGTTTGCTCTTTTGCTGTATAAATTTTAAAATTGTATGTGTAACCTTTCACTCCACATAGTTTAAATAATTTCACACCGTATTTGTGACGCTTCCCCGGTATATATTAGCGAAAGCTCAGTCGTCCTCGAAAAGGAATCATCGTCTCATCTATACACACATTCTTGTCAGGAGTATATGCTGATTGGAACTTCTGGATTAACAAATTTTGCAAGGGAAGGAATTTTTTGAGCCTATCATCTGAGGCAATTTCGTTGTTTGAGAAGTGCAAATTGGACAAAAGAAGCTCAAACCTTATCCTGGACATGTGAACAAATTTTCCAATTTCATTTTTGTACAGCATATTGGTGCTAAAATAATCTTTCAAAGTGGGTTTACGATCCAAACCCATCCATATTAGAAGACATAATAAAACAAAAATTTCGGATTGATTTGTGTTTCTCCATTGTCCCAATAATGCTGTTTTTGTTAATGTTTCATTTGTAATTCCTGATACTATTTTCTGTTCAGCATATCTGTTGGTTTCCTCGGCAATAAGTGATAAGATATCGTTGTCAATAAATAATTTATAAAAATGAATTGGATGATCTCCTTCCCTATGTGCAAAAAAACATTGGGAGAATCCTGAATTTTCCGTGAAAGTAAATGTGTTCAAATTAACTACAAAATTATAAACTCAAAACTATAAAAGTGAATACTAAGTTATATATTACCTGCACAATTATTCCAAATGACATTATAATTAGGATTATTTAAAAAAATATCAGGTTCAGAATCGTTGTTGAGAGATTCTAGATCAGATTCGAATTCTAACTCTTGCCCATCACTGTTAATTTCTAAATTAGAGGAAGAAGAACACGAATCTTGATCATTTGGATCATCTATATCCATAGCATCATCATCATCATCTTCACTAATAAACTCATACTCTATTTCACTCATATTCTCGGCTATTTCACGTAGTTCAGCATCACTTAATTTTTTATTTGACATTTTAAGTACTAATTTTAGAACCGTAAACACACAAGACTAATATTGCACAAACAACAAGTTTCTGCAAGTCAGAAAATGGCCATAATATGCCATCTGCTGAAGGAGTCTCAAACTGCTCCGCCATAATTTTAAAAAATCGGTCATAGTACAGCCAGAATTTAGCAGTAAACTGTAGGAACCTAGATACGCATTTAAAACCATCAGAACTGTATTCACCAAATGTACACACAGCTTGAAACATTACCATTTCATGTGACCAAATTTGGTACACGCAGTTTCTGGTAAACATCAACTGTGTACCAGAAATGGTACACACAGTAGCCAAAGTGTTAAAGAGCGCTTAATAACTGAGAAGTTTCTGTCACAATGCAAAAAACGATGGCCTCGGATTGGAAAATATTGATGGATTTCTTGAAATTTACCATTCATGGTCAGTGCAGTAAACAACCTGGTTAAAGTGTGATTACGATTTTGTCCTGCACATGCATTACCAAAGACATGCAAGATTTTTACTTCTTCAGGGATATGTTCAGTTAAGAAGTCCAAAACCGACGTACTGACTTCATTGGGGTCTCGCTGAGCAGTCATCATGAGAGTAGCATTCGTAGACATTCAGGGATTCGATGTGGACGGATGGTTTGTTCCCAAAGAACTTACCATTGAAATAGGTTTTAAACGAAGTCATTACATCTTTTTGCCTCAGAAACCATTTAATGCGCTAAGTAATGGGGATAGGAAGACTGCCTCATACGTGGAGAAAAAACTGCTTGGAATTCGATACTCTGATGGGCAAGTAGAATTGTCCAAAATCAATGAAATACTAGAAACCAAGTTGTTGTATGCAGCAGGTTACATCTACGTTCGAGGAGAACAAAAAGCAGAATATTTGGATAAGAAACGTCACATTTTTGAGTTTTTCCCATTATTATTGATGTTTGCAAGTTTGATGGTACGCCTCGTGCTACTGGAAACGTTGGCCCTACTGCAAACCCATGTCATGCCGCTGGATTATTTTCATGTACCGAAAGAAATGTGGATCGTCTACGTCACTGGTTTGCCAATAACATAATACCATTGTAATTTTTGTATATGTATAAATAAATATATTAGAAATTAAACGTTTTTTTATTTAAAACATCTTTATTGATTGAGTCTTATATTACATGAAGATTCAAATTTTCTTCTTACAATTTCAAAAATAATTTTTAAAATTAAGATAAATACAGATGCTAATATTACACAGGACATTGTAAAGACATTATCTATTTCACTTTTCATATACTCGCTGGTGTTGTTGCTGCTGACACACTTGGTGTTGTTGCTGCTGACAAACATGGTATTGGTTGAATACGTCTTAATGGATATGTAGCTGGTGGCAGTTTTCTACAGGCCCAGGTGTCTTGCTGCTGCTGCTGCTGTAGATTCAACTCTTTGGGTTTCCACGTTTTGTTGTCAAAATGCAGGCTATCTAATTGTCTTGTAATATGTTTAAAATCCTCATATGATTTAATGTCTTTCTTTAACCGATCAAGTTTTCTTTGAAATTCTATTACTCTATGTATGTACTCGATGGGATTCATATTACTACTAAATATGTTCTACGTAGAATGTCACGTTTTATATATGTCAAGCGACATCTTGACTAACACATAACTGTGACGTTCTGCGTCGAATGTCACGTCCTGCGTTGAATGTCACGTGGCATTTCACGTTCTACGTCGAATGTCACGTCCTGCGTCGAATGTCACGTCATTTCACGTGACATTTCACGTTCTGCATCGAATGTCACGTTCTACGTCGGATGTCACGTTCTCTTAGGCACTGTACGGAAAAGAAGAAGAAGAAGAATGTTCATACTGATCGTTGACATGGCTTCTGTGTGTTACTAACGCTTTCATTTGACACCTCATACGTCAAAATCATGCCAATAGCAACGAAGATACGTTCTAGCGCCCATTTGGCAATGCTGCCATCTTTGTTTTTTCAAAGTTAAAGTATTCCCCGTCTCCTCCCCGTTCCAACGAGCCCTCGTACGTCACGATCGGACCAATAGAAACAAATATATGACGTAAAGACACGGCACATACTGCGTTCAACCCCATTTTTCATCCCCTTTCCAACGAGCCCTCGTACGTCATCCTACGTTAAGCCGTTTGGAACTTACGACCGGGGTTGCGATTTTAGGGGTTGCGATTTAGGGGATGGCCCCAGACATACATATCTTATCTACTCTTATCTTTTTATGGTTTCCGTGTTTTCCTCTTCTATCTACATCAATACCTTACCAGATTCACATACACTTTGTTTTTTGAGTACAGTCTGAATAGTTCTATTGTTAATTGCTAAAGTTGCCATAAAATATGTTTTGCAAACCCTTATGTTTTGCCCAGAAATTATAAAGGTAAATGCATTATTCGGTTTTCTTGGATTCGCAACATTACTGTATTTATATTTTGGATTTATTTGTGTAATATTTGATGCTATATATTCTCTTTGCTTTCCAAGATCTCCAAGCCTATAAAATTCTGAAAAAATGAGTTCTCGTTGTTCAGCAGAAATTTTGTCACAGCATTTAAGCCTACATTTTTGACCACATGGTGGTAGAATGAATCTTCGTGGCCTTTCTTTTTTTACTCTTAATAGTGTACCATTTTCATTTTTCTGTATTTGAGTAGAAATATAAGATTCTCCCTTGTTTCTTAAATTTTTTGATTGGTTCTTTTGCCATAATTCGGGTCTTATCTTTCTTTTTTTTTTCCAATTTTCTCAGTTTGAGTTTCAGCCGACATTTTCTTTCTCATTGACGGATTCTCATCTTGGTCTACTTCTATTTCTGCTTCAGAATCGGAAGATTCACGGGTCTCCTGATATAAGGGATCGCGCACGCTATCATCGGATCCATATGGATCATTTTGTGAGTCTTCATCGGAGTAATCTAAAACAATAATGTTCCATTAAATCTATACTCAAAATGATGTTTGATTATGTCACCTTCAATTCTATTAGCAGCATTGGAGTCATTTTCATTAATCTCAGATGAGCTTGATGAAGATGAAGATAAGCTTGATGATAGATTCTCTACAACATAAAAAATATTTATTTTATATAGAAATTCATAAGTATGTAAAATAAAATTACACAAATGTATTATGTGACTACCTATGCATGTTAGTTTGTTCCCTGCTGTAGATATTTCTGCATTATGAACTATTGCACTATCCTCATCAGATACCATTGCCCTATCGTGCTTTGATGACAAAGTTACATTTTCTAAAAAAAGAATAGTTTTAGCGCTATATATAAACAAATTAGAGTTGTTTCCCTTACTATTTTCAGTACCAAGAAGAGGAGAAATATTCGATACATTTTTAAGCACCTCGGTGGATAGTTTGTGATTTGGGTTCTCTTCATTAATTGGATTTCCAGAAGTACTCGCACCAACAAAATTAACCATTTGGTTAGGATGACAATAAAGTGTGGCATCGTTGCTAAATAGATTCATAGATTCATCAGTAGTTGTAGTAGTTATACACTCAGTTTCCTTGGGTATCTCGGATGTAGTATTTTGAGAGATATTAAAATTTTCGTTACAACTAATATCAATCTTTAACATACGCAATATGTGTGTACTTCGACCAGATGTTGACATGGTTTTATATTTTTACGGTATTCCTGAAATGGTAATAATTGAGTAAATTATTGATAGAATAAAAACATCACGGAAATTGACACATAAACATAAATAACTCACTTTTCTAAATTGTGGTAAAATATAATTTTATTATTATTATTATAAGAAATAATTAATTTCTCAATACTAACGAAAGTAAAACATTTTTAAGTGAGAGAAAAACGTATTACTCAAAACATTCTGCCAAATAATTATACAATAATTTTTTTCTTAGCAAAACATACTCTGTTCTAACTAACTAACATTCATGATATTTTTATATGGATTAGGATTACTATTAAAAATGAATCTAAAATAATACAAATACAAAAACTAAAATCTGCAGATTATAGATACATTTAGACTTAAACCACAATTTAACTCAAATTTCTCGAGAAGACTGTTCCAAGCCACAATGTTACTTTATTCAAAAAACAATTTAATTCAAATTTCTCGAGAAGACTGTTACAAGTCACAATGTTACTTTATTCTTAATAAAATCTATAACAGCTAAGAGTTACATTTAAATATAAAACTTTTTTTACAATCAATACTACTAAATATTCAACTTACCTCGATATACAATAGTTTTATATCAACTTACAACACTTTTCTAGAAATAGCACAGTCACTTGAAATGTTTTAAACCGAAATGTAATGGTGTTTCTAAGAAGCGGCGATCATCCCAACTGAACATTCGGTAACAGACTGAGTTGTAACACTCTCGTTCAGAGCAGTCGGTCAAAACCACTGACGTTACCATGTTGCATGTCGCAATCTGGCGTACAAATTTTGAACTACAGTTGTAATCATTTTTCTCAGAAAAGTATACCACTTTTTCGGTTTATTACTGCATAAATCTCGAAAACGGAGAATTTTGAGTTGTAACATTCTTCTTCAGCATGGTCGATATGTTTACGTTATCCAAAAATATCCATATCTTGTCGAGGTAATTGAGCTGATAGTCCAAATCTTAAAAAAACATTTTTAAATTTATGTGGGTGACATATATTGGTGGAACTGAATACATCAAAATTTATTTATTATTTCAATAATACCTGCAGCATCAAGGGGTAGTGTTACTAGGGGTAGTATGTAGGTCTGCATACTGTTTGCAACTGTTCCATTTAAAACTTGAGTAGCTAACTTCACTTTCATTTTTTGAAAGTTTGTTGGTTGAATATGCGCGTCGGTAGTTATTTCTAGGTGTTTTTTTGTAAATGTGGAGGATCAAAAAAATAAATAAGCTTAAGCAGTGACATTTAATTTTCTGGAAAGCTTATAGCTATAAAGCTATAAAGTTTGACCCTAAATCAGTTGGTACACCGTGACCATGTAAACCAGATTCTGATATTTTGGTAACACATTCAGTGAGAACTTTAGTGAAGTCGTTCGCGTCACAGGTTGAATTAAAAAAATAAGCAATTAGCTTTTTCCAATTCTGAAACAGCCCTCTTTCCATAATAACTGTAAAGTTTTATGCAACTACAGACTGATTTTTTTTCTTTCTCCATGTTTTGGAATCCAACAATTTCATCATAACTAAAATAAAAATAAAGATTTGGCTTAAGCACAGCTTCATTCATCAATGCATATAATACAATGTTTATCCAATTCTGACATAGTCTTAACTTTAAACTGAATAGCATTAAATGCAGAGGTATGTGTTAATCCAGGTTTACAAACAATGTTTCCAGTCATTTCTTCCAAACAACGTTTAGTTGGTAAATAAATAATTTTTTTCAAAAAGTTTTGGATTCAAAACGTATAATGTGAAAGCGAATTTTTTATAATTTTAAAATTATAATTTTTTAAACTGTTCTAATTCTTGTTTTGAGTCGTTTTGTTTTTTTATGTTTTTGTATTTAAAAGATTCCATTTTAAAAACCTTATTTAACATTTCAGTTTAAACCTGGTCCGACTCTAATTTACTTTCTTTTAACCTGGATAAAACAGTAGCATTGTCCTATTAAGGAGCTGTTCAACTCATTAACAGCCAGGTCAGTACCGCTGATTCTGTAAAATTTCTTGGTATTTTTTGAAACAGCAACCTTAAATGGTCCCTTCATATTGATTTGTTAAGTAAGAAGGCCTCAGCCTGCTATGCAATAAGATCTGTTTCGAAGGCGATCAATTTAGAATCTTCCAAAATTGCATATTTTTCTTTCTTCGAGTCTCATCTTCGATGTGGTCTTCCTTTTGGGGGTTCTGGTACTCTGCCCAATCCGTTGATATTATTAAATAAAAAAAAGTAATGAGGTATCTGTTTGGCCTCAGAAGAACAACACATTGCCGAGTCTAGTTCAAACATCACGGGATTTTAACACTTCCTTCTTTATATATTTTAGAAACTGTTTGCTTAGTTCTTAAATACCTACATGTCTTTCCAGTAAGACCTTATGACTACTAAACGAAAATTCAACCTTTGATGTTTATTTACCGATGCCGTTCACAGTTAGTAAACGAATCTATATTATATTCTGCAAAAAAACTGTACAACGATCTCCCTTTACGACATAAATCTGCAACATCGTTCCCGAAGTTTCGTAAAATGACAAAAGCCTATCTATTTGAAAGACCATTTTATTCAGTAGAAGAGGTTCTTAATTAATAACTAAGAAATTACAATATCTTTATATACAGTTCCATGGTTCTTTACCCGTGCGTCATCATTACCCAAAGTAGCTTAAACTTATTAGTTCCTACGGTTGATTGTGCAATTTGTTATTGTCTTTTTTCTCTGAGTCTTTGTAAGCTTCGTTCATAAAATTGTAAAATTTTCAATGACAATAAAGCATATATTTCTATTCTATTCCCATCCGGGTTGTTATATCCTTTAGCAAATCTAAAATAATGTGTTTGACTATCACATTAATAGAAGCCTTCTCTCAAGAGTGACTGAAATAAAAGATTTGGGAGGGTTCTTTGGCAGTTCTTTGTCATTTATCCCGGACATCAACAATTTGTTGAATAAAGCATACTGTATTCTAGGTTATATCACAAGAAACTCTCGAGATCTGTTGGTTCCCAAGTAGACTTTTATGTCTTACTTTCATCAGTAACATCCTGCTGTCTTATGCTTCTACAGTATGGTCACCATACTATTTTAACCATATGTACACCCTTAAAAAAATTCAAAAAAGTTTCTCCCGATTTGTGCTTTAGATTAAACTTAAAGAACATGTCCTTGATGGAACGAAGGTCAAGGCTAAATATCACTTCCTTACAAGATTATGATTTTATCTATACATTACTTGCCCATATCACTAACTGTTCTGATAATAAGTTAACACTAATTCTATAAAGCATTATCACACTATCTATGCAAATTCTCTCCTATGAACAGAATTCAGATACCAGGAAATGACTTTAGTGAATTTTATAATTTGGTGGATATAAAATCTGTAAGCACTATTTGACTGATAATGTGATCAAAGATGTGACACCTTTAACGTGGAGTATTCATTTCATTTTCATAAGATTTTCATTAAAATTGTATTGATTCAATTTAATCATTAGTTCAACAATATTTACATTATTTAACACTTAGTTTTAGTATTTTTGTTATAGTTAGGTAAAAATTAGGACATCCGGTAAATAAGTAAATATAGGTCAAACAGGCAACAGTGTTAATGTTTTCAAATAAAATTTATTTAAAAAATAAGTGATAGTGAGTAAAGTACCCACTACCATTTATTTGAAAACATCCACCTATATTTTAGAAGTGTGTATAAGTCATACAGTCTATCTTAAAATAAATGAATGATTTTTTGTTTTTATAACTTATCCCTAATGCTTTCTAAAATGGCAATTTTCTTTTTAGTAAGTTCATTGTGCTCCCTTAAAGCCCTACTAATTTCTTGCAAAGTTTCTATTTTTGTGGCGTCCATCGGTAAGGCCTTTTCTCTACATCTGTAGAGATGGTACCCTACTCCTCTTCAATATTCTATTTGATTCTGAAGAGGTTGATCCTTCCTCAGCTCCTGGACTGCAACTCCTCTTAAGTGGTACAGAACATGAGGGTGCCTCTACTTTACCCAAAGTAAATGAAGAAATGGTCTTGGGCAGATGAATAGTTTTATCTCCTGAGTATATCTCATCAAATTCATTGAAATATTCCCAGGAGATTCTACTCGGCCCAGTGGATTTTGCATTATCCTTAATGTTTGTATATGTTTTTTTTTTCCTCTACTTTTAACCGATCATATCTTCACTTACTTCGTGGCCATATTGAGAAAATGAATGTTTGATTTGACCCCACAAATTTTTCTTTTTTATTTTGGGGTCCCTAAAATTCTCCTTCCTTGCCATGTACTCACTTATTAGGAGTTGCTTTGCCTCTTTATTCCACACAAATTCCTTACCTAAAATTGTCCTCCGGAGGCGTGTCAGCCGGGAGCTGACAGCCGAGCCGGACGCATCCAGGAATTTGGATATCGGTCAAAATACTTGGGAATTCCAAGTTTGGCCAAATCCAAATTTCTAATTGATTCGATGCAGGGAAATTCCACTTTCGCTACGTAAAACAAAGGATTTGTTTTACATAAAAGCAGGTAGATTTTCTCTCATCGATCAGTCGAGCTTGCCTCTTCTACTGTTGACCTAGTCGGTGCTATTATTGTTCCAACTAAGTTATTGTTTTATTTCTGATTTTCTGTATACCTTTTTATTTTAGCATTATTGTATATTCAGACCTTTTCAGGTTAGGATATTACATTGATCCATATTTGTTCATGTACTGATTGTTTATTTTTCTTGTATTTTGTGTCTAAGTTGTTCTTCCGTAAGTTAAGAACACTTAGAAATATTTATCTTGCTTTTTCTATTTTATATTTTGATTTGTACTTTGTCTAAGTAGTTCTTTCCGGTAAGTCAAAGAACTCTTAGAAATATTTTCATAATCATTGTTGCATTATTATTTCCGATATTTTATCTAAGATATTTTCTTTCTTAAGTTAAGAAAATACTTAATACATTTGTTTCTTTCATTTTCTATTTTATGCTAAGTTGTTTCTTCCGTAAGTCAAGAAACACTTATAAATATTTGTGCATTTATTTTACTATATTTGATTCTCTTGTTTATTTTCTGTTCTAAGTTGTTTCTTCCGTAAGTCAAGAAACACTTAGACATATTTCTATAATCTGTTTCATTTTTGCATTTCTCGTTTTATATTTTGAGTATTTTATTTTTCCACTCTAAGTCGTTTCTTCCGTAAGTCAAGAAACACTTAGAAATATTTCCATATTTTACTCTCACATTTACATACTTCATTTATCTATATTTCTGTCCTAAGTTGTTTCTTCCGTAAGTCAAGAAACACTTAGAAACATTTTTTTTCTTTGCATTATATTTTTTATACCATTTAATTTAATTGTTTACTAAGTTATTCCTTCCGTAAGTCAAGGAATACTTAGATCATTTTTACCTATCTGTTTTCCATTTTTGCTCTGTTACTTTGTAACTGTTCCTTGGAACCGTTACCTATAACAGATATTTGTCACTGGAACTGTTATTTATAACAGCGGTAGTATTTAACCTTTCTACCAGCGACAAACCAAAGATGGTGAATACCCGATCCAATTCCGGGGATAGGAAGAAGCCCGAAGAGCCGGCGATGGGTCCTACAGGCCCAAATGCCCCCTCTCGGCAACAAAATAAATAGCCACCACTAGAATACCACCATCACCATCACCCTTATTAAACTTTATTAAGACACAATTTTTCAACATATCAATTTACATTGCTAGCTTCCTATTGCTATATCAAAGAGATAGACTAACAATGGTCAGCATATTGTTATCAAAGAGACCAATTATATTCGGCATTGGCAGCAACAGAGACGAATGGAAATTGGCTTTATAAAAATTAAGTATACCAATATGTTGTCGTACGGCCGTAGCGTCCTCCTGGTTTTCAGGAGTTTCTGGACGATCTACGACCGCCGCTCTTGAAGAGGATCTCAAGTTTCGAGAGTCCATCTTCGTATTTAAGGAGTTTATTAGGATATCGGCCGTTACGGGCAAGAAGATCCGCCGAACCTCTGTGGTAGGTGAGGGGACACCGGCAATCAGAATTCTCTAACCGTTCGAGCTTTCTTACAGATAAAATGTTCTTACATGAATTATATATATGTTAGAATTCTGATGCATGGTGTATACCTCAAGTTCCACAGAGATGTCGGCCTTCTCACGTCGTGGAGCCGTGTTCCCTCTCCTCGAGAGAGGTACGAGAATGCCGGTCGTGTCGACCCTTCCTGCTGCCAGTCGCTTCGTATAGCTACCTTTTCGCTAACAGTATTTGATATAGTTACTATTTGCGTAAGGTTTCGGAGACGAAACGTTATTGCAGCTCAACCTGATCGGAAAAGCAATTACAAGTCCCCGTCGGGGCTTTTATTCGCTCTTTACCGTGACAGGCCCAAATAACGCTGTGGTCAGTTCGACACGATGTGAGGTAGTTCTAAGACCAATGTCTTTTCTATCTCAGTAAGTCGTGTTCTACTGTCAGGAAGCGTTTTGCAGTCGACACGCCGGTTCTCGTATTCTCGATGATTTAACTTCTAAGTTGAATAACCATTATTAAGTATTTCTTCAATTCAGGACGTCTTCGACGATAACAGGATAGCGGTAATAATTAAAACTCAAAGGTAGCTTGGTAGCGCACCGAACCAACAAGGTCTTACGTGGCTAGTAGAGTATGTGCGACTGGACCCCGATCGGAAGATGTGCTGTTCTTTTATACACATCGTGTTTGAGAAAATTCAGCACACTTCCGCCGAGAGGCCAATGACAGCGCAGTTAATAACGAGCACTGTGATTGGCCGGCCAAAGTAACAATCTTTGTCGTGATTGGTTACCTTGGCGACACTCCCTCCCCTCCGAAGACCTGTTGGTAGGG
Organism: Diabrotica undecimpunctata; assembly: GCF_040954645.1. NCBI lineage: Eukaryota > Metazoa > Arthropoda > Insecta > Coleoptera > Chrysomelidae > Diabrotica > Diabrotica undecimpunctata. The sequence continues at coordinate 101,519 of NW_027311999.1, forward strand.
TGTTTTTTTATTGAAAAAATTAAGAAAATTTACAAAAATTTTTCAGTAAACATATGAAATTCACAATTAATAAACATATGTAAAATAAACGAAAACAGTGGTACAATATAATTTCAATATATAATTGTAGCAAAGGAAAATTCTTATAGCTAGGCCATTTATTAAAAATAAAAATAGTCATAATTAAGACATTAAATGTTCAAGTTATAAGTCAAAAAGGTATATATAAAACAAAGAAATTGTGATAAGGTTACAATTAATACACAATGTGAAAATTGTTAAGTGGAATATCGACTCGGTATCTCCCCAAGTGCATAAATTCGTGAAACATATTTAATTGGTTACCGCAGAGTGTCTATCCAAGTTGAAATGCGCCTTGTACAATATTTTAAGGCATGAAATATTTATAAAACTTGAAATGATTGTGATACTTATAGAGCTGTAACGATAATATAAAATATATAATTTCACTCGAAAATACATGTTATGCGAAATATTCCTGCAAGGAAAATGTTTTAAGATAATTTATTAAGAAAATTAAACGTCAAAGTACAATAATTCTCAGCTAAATCTAAATCAGCTTCGAAATTATTCTAAGTTTTTACACTTCTATTGGGAAGTTGCCAGACAGACTAAAACTTTTGAACTGAAAATATATTACTTGTAAATAAAATTAGGTAAAATTGATTTCTGCAATCTTCCAATATAGTTGTAAAAATTAAAAAATACTTAGAGTATGAAATAAAAGAGAAAATTTTCAATATTAAATTGTCTTTTGAGGGTATAAAAATGTAGAAAAATCTAAAATGTCAATGTGTGGTGTTTAAACACTTGTAAGATTTCGCGGTTAAAATATCAAATTCACTTGGCAAAGTTTGTAAATATGACGAAAAGTTTTAAAGATTTACACTTAGAAAAGTTTGTAAAATGTTTTTATATGGGAAAAAAGAGAATTATTAGTCTGTTTAAACACTTACGTGGGGCTTATACGGGGGCATCCCGTGGTGGTGGAGCTGGCCTGATGTCGTCTACGTGAATGATTCTGTCGACATCTTGATCTCTACGTACTTCGTACGTATGGTCTCCTGCCACTCTGAGGATGGTGTGGGGGCCCGTCCAGGTGGGGCCGAAGTTCCCTCTGGTATGGTTCCTTACCAAGACTTGTTCGCCTTGTAAGTAGGTTCTGGGTTGGCGGACATCCTCGTTCTCTGGGAAGAGATTCCTGGCGTATAGGGTGGCTCGTTGAACGGCTCGTTCGACCCTCTGCTGGCGTGTCTCTTCTCGTCTCACCTGGTGCTCAGTTTCCTGAGATCTTCTCGGTCTGTAGCCCAGTAAAAGTTCCGCCGGAGTCTGGCCTGTGGCTTCATTTTGGCGGGTACGAAGGCTGAAAATAACATCAGCTAGGTAGGATTCCCATCTGGGGTCCTCAGGGGATGAAACTCGTGCACGAAGACCTTTCTTCAATTCCTGGACTCGTCAGGAGGCAGTCAGTGGCTAGAAGAACATATCTATTTTTGGTGCCTCTTGCGGCTGGATACGGCCCAAGAATGTCGAAAGATATCCTTTCCCAAGGATTTACAGGCTCTCTAGGAATAATGGGTGCTTTTGGCTGTCTGGCTGCGGCCTTCGTCGTGGCACATATCAGGCATGACCTGACATATTTTGTCACATCTTTTGCGATTGTTGGCCAGTAATATACTTCTTTAATGGCCCTTGTGGTCTCCTCCTGGCCGGGGTGATTTGCTTCCTCGCTGTCATGATAACACTCCAGGACTTCGGGTCTGAAAGCATCGGGTACGAGGATTTTTCTGAGGTTTTGGCCGGCTGTGTAGTAGGCTGTGTTGTTTTCTACTACAAATTCTTCTAGCAGGCTCTGCTCGACTTCGTTCCTCGGGCCTCTGGCGGTGATTTTATGCCATCTTCGAACGAACCTCTGCATGCCTGTTTGCACCTGGTGACTTCGTGCGATTCTGGTTTGCAGAGGCATTTCTCTCAAATCGTCGAGGATGGGGTGTTCTGCCCCTTCTTCTTCGTCGTCTAAAAGGCAGAGTAATGGGAAGTCCTCTGGTTCGGCTTCAGGCGGAGACTGTATTGGCCAGGAGATTCGGTCAATTTGACTGTCTATGTCTTCTTCTGTGGTTTGGTCATTTTCTGCTGGATTTCGTGAGAGGTGATCAGGAAGTTGGTTTTCTTTCCCTGGTATATGAACCACCTCGAAATTAAATTCCTGTAATAGCAGTGACCATCTTGACAGTTTGGCTTTGTCGGCTTGGTATTTGTCTAACCATAGCAACGCTGTACTGTCGGTGAGAAGAGTGAATTTTTTCTCCTGGAGGAAGTGACGAAATTTCTTAAGTGCCCATATAACTGCTAAGCACTCTTTTTCATTTATATGATATTTTCTTTCGGCTGGTCGAAGTTTAGTGGAAGCGTAAGCAATTATCTTCCGTTCTTCGGTCGAGCCTTGAAATAGGACAGCCCCCATACCATATTCGGAGGCATCAGTCTGCAGGCTAAATGGCTGGTTCATGTCAGGTCGCTCTAGGTGAAGATCTCCAGATAGGGCTGTTTTCAATGTGTTGAAAGCTGTCTCGGCTTCTGGCGTCCATTTGAAATATTTCTTTTTCGATGTTAAGTCAGTCAAAGGAGTGATAATGACTGCGAAGTTTGGAACAAAATCTCGGAGCCAATTTGCTGTCCCAATAAAACTTCTCAGTTGTTTGACAGATTTGGGTCGCTGAAAACCTTGGATTTTCTCACAATGTTTTTCCAAGGGTTGAGTATCTGTGTCGGTTACTTTGTGGCCCAAGTACTCTAACGTGTTGGTAGCAAACCGACATTTCTTCAACGAAACCCAGAGTCCATGTGTTCTGAGTCGCTCTAGGACGAGGTGGAGATGCTTCTGATGATCTTCCCAGGAGTTGGAATAAATGATTATATCATCCATATAGACTTTTACAAATTCGTCTATGAAACCAGCGAAAACTGATGTAACCAATTTTTGGAAGGCTGCAGGTCCATTTTTGAGTCCGAATGGCATAACTACGAACTCATAAGACGATCCGTCGGGTAGACTGAATGCTGTCAGCGGAATCGAATCTTTGTGTAGTGGTATTTGCCAAAAACCACTCTTCAAATCTAATGTCGAAAATATTCTCGCCGTTCCTAGCTCTTTAATTGCATCGTGGATTGGCGGTAGGGCGGAGACCTCGTCGATTGTTATCTTGTTGATTTTACGATAATCAACACAAAATCGAGGCGTGCCATCCTTCTTCTTGACGATCACCACTGGGCTGTTATAGGGTGATCGACTTGGTCGGATGACACCTGCTGCAAGCATCTCCTGGACTTCATCGAACATTATTTTCTTCTTAGCTGGAGAACATTTAAATGGCTTCGTATTGATCGGCCGTGTGTCTGTCAGCTTGATTTCCATCACCGTGTCTCGGGTAGTGGGTTGTTTAAGTTTATCGTCGAAGACGTCTTCGTACTCCTGCAGGAGTTCCCTTACGGTTGGGACTGCAAATTGTGGAGCTTGGTCATCTTGGAGTTGAGTCTTTGAGTTGCATTGTTTGGCTGAATGCGACTTCCAGTAGAGGACTTTTCGTGATTCTTTTCCCACGTGTAGACATTTTCGGTTAATGTCTATTAGTACCTCTTCTTTTTGGAGCCATGGCATACCCAGAATTAGATCTTGGTTCAGATCTTTGACAATGGCACATCTCGTTGTGGACTGGAAACTTCCAAAATCGATCGTGACTTCGACTGTACCCTGACTATGTGTAGTGGTGTGTTTGCAAGCCAACTGGACCATTCTCCGCCTTTTATGAATATCTGCCGCTTGAACCAAGTCAGGATTGATATAATTCATCGATGCACCGGTATCGATGAGGACCTGGGCTTTCTTTGAATTGATGTTCACATCGATTCGTGGCAGATTTGAAACTTTCATGGCGTTGATTGGATTAAGTTGGGGCACCGCATCTGGAGAGAGGCTTAGTGGGTGCCCCTCTCGTCGTTTCCCTGGTTGTTAGGTTGTTGTCGGGGTTTCGGCGTTGGTTTCTGAGTTGGATTTCTATTTCTCCAATCATCTATAGTCTCAGAAGTTCTCGGTTGCCTCTGTGAAAATTGTCCCCTGGCTTGATTCTGGTTTGATTGTTTTGCGGCTTTTGGCGGGTCGGGTTGTCGATTTGCACGTCGTGAAATGTTCTCGTCTGCTTCCAATTCTTCGCAGATTCGCCTCAGGTCTTCTTCAGTTCTCGGCATGTTGTTGCGAAGACTTTTTCTGATTTCTGGGCGAATTAGGTTGGCAATGGCCCTGCACCGTTCTTCTTCGTCGATATGTGGTAATAATCGTCGAAAAAGAGCCATCTTGGTTGAAATAAATTCGGCTATTGGCTGATATTTTTGGTAATGTCCGTATAACTTGGACATTAGTGATGATCTCTTCGTTGTGTTGTCGAAGTGATCGATCAGCCTGT